>NW_022290858.1:0-24596 GCF_902635505.1 Sarcophilus harrisii | reverse complement strand
ATCTTCCAGATCCCAGGGGCCTCCTATGCTTTCTGAGTGCTCCAGTTGGACGGTGTCCCGGAGGTTAGGAGGATGTCTTGGGCCTTTTAGTATGGCTTCTTGCCCTCTGACTGCCCCCAACTTTGTGGTAACAATTGAGGTGGTGGTTGAACATTTGCAGGCATTAAATGGATTCTGCACCAATTTCAGAGGGGGCAGAAAACCCAATCCATTTTATTGCTAGGTGAAGGAGGTAAAAGGGTAGAGCGGAGCGAATCTGACCTGTCTGGGAATCCCAATGACCTTCAGCCCTTACAGATGATATAGCCAACCTTTTCTCGTTTGTGTAAAGAACTTGCATTGCCATCACCAAGGCAAATTTGAATCCGTCTTTATTCAGGAGTTCAACAAAGCATTCTAGAAGTAGAGAAATTTAAGTGACACTTAGAAAGATAATTGGTGCAAAGTGTCTTCCAAACTGCTCTGCAGAAATCGGTATTGGATGGGATTTTCCAAAGATGATTGCCATCAGACATTTTTCCACAGCTTTTAGCAATCCCAAGAAATAATGTGGGCAATTTCTCTCCATGGGGGCTATTCCAAGGTGGAAAGTGTCCATCTAGCAGGCATTCAAAATATCCTTGGGATTAACTAATTCCTCATCTACACCAAAACCTCGGGGAGAGAAATGATTAAAAAATGGCATGGTGTCCTTGACGTGGACCCAAATTCCCAATGGGACCATTCCCATTTGGGAGATGAAGGGGCATAAAAAGAAGTTTCCTATATTCCCACCCCTTAGCTGGTAGGGCTTGGGTTTGGAGTAGACACAGTCCAATTCTTTTGTGTTTAAAAGAGTGGGAAGGCTTTTTGAGTTAATTGTAAGTTTAATTTTTTAGCATGACTATGCCACTTTTCAAAGCAATAGTTCACAGCTATTGCTTATTTTTCTTCTGTTTTTGTTTTAGATAAAGGAGAGGGCGTCGGCAGAGCCCGCCTCATCCAGAACTGGTGAGTTTACTGCCCTTTGAAATTGGATACAACCTGATGCCTCTTTGTAGTTGGATGGACCCCTCCAGATCCCAGGGGCCTCCATGTTTTCTGGAGTGCTCCAGTTGGGGGATCCGCGTGCCTAGGGAGGATGTTCTCAGCCTTGTAAGGGGACTGTTCCTGGGCTGACTGCCCCATCTGAGGGAAAATTGAGGTGGTGGTGGATAACGGATGAAATGGATTCTGCACCATTTCAGAGGGGGAGAAACCCAATCCATTTTTTATTGCTAGGTGAAGGAGTTCCGGGCAAGGGTAGAGCCAGAGCGAATCTGCACTATGTTTGGGGAATCCCAATGACCTTCAGCCCTTACAGATGACGGATATAGGCCAACTTTTCAGTCGTTTGTGTAAAGAACTTGCATTGCCAACACCAAGGCAAATCGAATTCCTCTCTTATTCAGGAGTTCAACAAAGCATTCTAGAAGTAGAGAGAACTTGGAAGTGAACATTTAGAAAGAAATTGAAAGTGTCTTGAAAGTGTTCCTCCCAATTACTGCCTGCAGAGAATCGGTGTCCATTGATGGATTTTCCAAAGTTGATTAATTAGACATTTTTCCACAGCTTTTGATCCCAAAATAATGGAGTTTCTTCCATGGGGGCTATTCCAAAGGGGAAAGTGTCCACTAGCAGGATCCAAAAATATCCTTGGGATTAACCATCATCTACACCAAACCTCGGGGAGAGAAATGATTAAAAAATGGCATGGTGTCCTTGATGTGGACCCAAATTCCAATGGGACCATACCCATTTGGGAGATGATGGGAATATAAAAATTTATAGAGTGTCCCAACCTTAGCTGGTAGGGCTTGGATTGGAGAAGAACAAAGTCCAATTTTTTGTAAAAGAGTGGAGCGGTTTTTGAGGTAATTGTGAAGTTTGAGGTTTCAACATGACTATTCGCACCTTTTCAACACACATCATTTCCACCGCTATTGCTTATTTTTTTCTCTTTTGTTTTAGATAAAGGAGGGCCCAGGCCCGCCTCATCCAGAACTGGTCAGTTGACTGCCCCTTTGAAATTGAAACCTGATGCCCTTCTAGCTGGGATGGATCTCCAGATCCCAGGGCCTCCATGTTTTCTGGAGTGCCCAGTTGAGGGATCCCTGGCCAGGGGAGTTCTGCCGCCTTTGAAGGGGACTGTTCTGGGCTGACTGCTACCCAGTCTGAGTGGTAACATTTGAGGTGGTGGTTGATAGATTTGCAGGCATGAAATGGATTCTGCACCAATTTCAGAGGGGGCAGAGAAACCAAATCCATTTTATTGCTAGGTGAAGGAGTTTGGGGCAAGGGTAGAGCCAGAGCGAATCTGCACTATGTCTGGGAATCCCAATGACCTTCAGCCCTTACAGATGACTGATATATGCCAACCTTTCAGTCGTTTGTGTAAAGAACTTGCATTGCCATCACCAAGGCAAATCGAATGCGTCTCTTATCCAGGAGTTCAACAAAGCATTCTAGAAGTAGAGAGAACTTGGAAGTGAACACTTAGAAAGATAATTGAAAGTGTCTTGAAAGTGTCTCTCCAATTACTGCTCTGCACAGAATCGGTGGCCATTCGATGTGGATTTTCCAAAGTTGATTGCCAATTCAGACATTTTTCCAAAGCTTTTAGCCATCCCAAGAAATAATGTGAGCAATTTCTCTCCATGGGGGCTATTCCAAGATGGAAAGTGTCCATCTAGCAGGCATCCAAAATATCCTTGGGATTAACTAATTCCTCATCTACACCAAATCCTTGGGGAGAGAAATGATTAAAAAATAGCATGGTGTCCTTGACGTGGACCCAAATTCCCAATGGGACCATTCCCATTTGGGAGATGAAGGGGCATATAAAGAAGTTTCGTATAGACTGTCCCAATTCCTTAGCTGGTAGGGCTTGGGTTTGGAGAAGACACAAAGTCCAATTCTTTGTGTGCAAAAGAGTGGGAGAGGTCAGGATTTGAGTGTAATTGTGGAAGCCTAGAGGTTTCTTAGCATGACTATGCGCACCTTTTCAAAGCACATCATGTTCCACGGCTATTGCTTATTTTTTCTTCTGTTTTTGTTTTAGATAAAGGAGAGTGCGTCGGCAGAGCCCGCCTCATCCAGAACTGGTGAGTTTACTGCCCCTTTGTAAATTGGATACAACCTGATGCCTCTTGTAGCTAGGATGGATCTCCTCCAGATCCCAGGGGCCTCCTATGTTTTCTGGAGTGCTCCAGTTGGAGGGTGTCCTCGGGTGCCTAGGGAGAATGTTCTGCGGCCTTTGTAAGGCGGACTGCTTCCTGGGCTGACTGCTACCCAGTCTGAGTGGTAACAATTGAGGTGGTGTTGGATACATTTGCAGGCATGAAATGGATTCTGCACCAATTTCAGAGGGGGCAGAGAAACCCAATTCATTTTATTGCTAGGTGAAGGAGTTCGGGGCAAGGGTAGAGCCGGAGCGAATCTGCACTCTGTCTGGGAATCCCAATGACCTTCAGCCCTTACAGATGACTGATATAGGCCAACCTTTCAGTCGTTTGTGTAAAGAACTTGCATTGCCATCACCAAGCCAAATCGAATCAGTCTCTTATTCTGGAGTTCAACAAAGTATTCTTGAAGTAGAGAGAACTTGGAAGTGAACACTTAGAAAGATAATTGGATAATCCCGAAGAGCCTTGAAAGTGTCTCTCCAATTACTGCTCTGCAGATTATCGGTGGCCATTCGATGTGGATTTTCCAAAGTTGATTGCCAATTCAGACATTTTTCCACAGCTTTTAGCCATCCCAAGAAATAATGTGAGCAATTTCTCTCCATGGGGGCTATTCCAAGGTGGAAAGTGTCCATCTAGCAGGCATCCAAAATAACCTTGGGATTAACTCATTCCTCATCTACACCAAATCCTCGGGGAGAGAAATGATTAAAAAATAGCATGGTGTCCTAGACGTGGACACAAATTCCCAATGGGACCATTCCCATTTGGGAGATGATGGGGCATATAAAGAAGTTTGGTATAGACAGTCCCAATTCCTTAGCTGGTAGGGCTTGGGTTTGGAGAAGACACAAAGTCCAATTCTTTGTGTGCAAAAGAGTGGGAGAGGTCAGGTTTTGAGTGTAATTGTGGAAGCCTAGAGGTTTCTTAGCATGACTATTCGCACCTTTCAACGCACATCATGTTCCACGGCTATTGCTTATTTTTTCTTTCTGTTTTTGTTTTAGATAAAGGAGAGTGTGTCGGCAGAGCCCGCCTCATCCAGAACTGGTGAGTTTACTGCCCCTTTGTAAATTGGATACAACCTGATGCCTCTTCTAGCTAGGATGGATCTCCTCCAGATCCCAGGGGCCTCCTATGTTTTCTGGAGTGCTACCGTTGGAGGGTGTCCTCGGGTGCCTAGGGAGGATGTTCTGCGGCCTTTGTATGGCTGACTGCTTCCTGGGCTGACTGCTACCCAGTCTGAGTGGTAACAATTGAGGTGGTGGTGGATAGATTTGCAGGCATGAAATGGATTCTGCACCAATTTCAGAGGGGGCAGAGAAACCCAATCCATTTTATTGCTAGGTGAAGGAGTTTGGGGCAAGGGTAGAGCCAGAGCGAATCTGCACTATGTCTGGGAATCCCAATGACCTTCAGCCCTTACAGATGACTGATATATGCCAACCTTTCAGTCGTTTGTGTAAAGAACTTGCATTGCCATCACCAAGGCAAATCGAATGCGTCTCTTATCCAGGAGTTCAACAAAGCATTCTAGAAGTAGAGAGAACTTGGAACTGAATACTTAGAAAGATAATTGAAAGTGTCTTGAAAGTGTCTCTCCAATTACTGCTCTGCAGAGAATCGGTGGCCATTCGATGTGGATTTTCCAAAGTTGATTGCCAATTCAGACATTTTTCCACAGCTTTTAGCCATCCCAAGAAATAATGTGAGCAATTTCCGTCCATGGGGGCTATTCCAAGGTGGAAATTGTCCATCTAGCAGGCATCCAAAATAACCTTGGGAATAACTAATTATTCATCTACACCAAATCCTCGGGGAGAGAAATGATTAAAAATAGCATGGTGTCCTTGACGTGGACCCAAATTCCCAATGGGACCATTCCCATTTGGGAGATGAAGGGGCATATAAAGAAGTTTCGTATAGACTGTCCCAATTCCTTAGCTGGTAGGGCTTGGGTTTGGAGAAGACACAAAGCCCAATTCTTTGTGTGCAAAAGAGTGGGAGAGGTCAGGTTTTGAGTGTAATTGTGGAAGCCTAGAGGTTTCTTAGCATGACTATGCGCACCTTTCAAAGCACATCATGTTCCACGGCTATTGCTTATATTTCCTTACAGTTTTTGTTTTAGATAAAGGAGAGTTCGTGCGCAGAGCCCGCCTCACCCAGAACTGGTGAGTTTACTGCCCCTTTGTAAATTGGATACAACCTGATGCCTCTTCTAGCTAGGATGGATCTCCTCCAGATCCCAGGGGCCTCCTATGCTTTCTGGAGTGCTCCAGTTGGAGGGTGTCCTCGGGAGGCTAGGGAGGATGTTCTGTGGCCTTAGTATGGCTTACTGCTTCCTGGGCTGACTGCTACCCAATCTGAGTGGTAACAATTGAGGTGGTGGTTGATACATTTGCAGGCATGAAATGGATTCTGCACCAATTTCAGAGGGGGCAGAGAAACCCAATCCATTTTATTGCTAGGTGAAGGAGTTCGGGGCAAGGGTAGAGCCAGAGCGAATCTGCACTATGTCTGGGAATCCCAATGACGTTCAGGCCTTACAGATGACTGATATAGGCCAACCTTTCAGTCGTTTGTGTAAAGAACTTGCATTGCCATCACCAAGGCAAATCGAATCCGTCTCTTATTCAGGAGTTCAACAAAGCATTCTAGAAGTAGAGAGAACTTGGAAGTGAACACTTAGAAAGATAATTGAAAGTGTCTTGAAAGTGTCTCTCCAATTACTGCTCTGCAGAGAATCGGTGGCCATTCGATGTGGATTTTCCAAAGTTGATTGCCAATTCAGACATTTTTCAACAGCTTTTAGCCATCCCAAGAAATAATGTGACAAATTCCGTCCATGGGGGCTATTCCAAGGTGGAAATTGTCCATCTAGCAGGCATCCAAAATAACCTTGGGAATAACTACTTATTCATCTACACCAAATCCTCGGGGAGAGAAATGATTAAAAATAGCATGGTGTCCTTGACGTGGACCCAAATTCCCAATGGGACCATTCCCATTTGGGAGATGAAGGGGCATATAAAGAAGTTTCGTATAGACTGTCCCAATTCCTTAGCTGGTAGGGCTTGGGTTTGGAGAAGACACAAAGCCCAATTCTTTGTGTGCAAAAGAGTGGGAGAGGTCAGGTTTTGAGTGTAATTGTGGAAGCCTAGAGGTTTCTTAGCATGACTATGCGCACCTTTCAAAGCACATCATGTTCCACAGCTATTGCTTATATTTCCTTACACCTTTTGTTTTAGATAAAGGAGAGTTTGTGCGCAGAGCCCGCCTCACCCAGAACTGGTGAGTTTGCTGCCCTTTGTAAATTGGATACAACCTGATGCCTCTTCTAGCTAGGATGGATCTCCTCCAGATCCCAGGGGCCTCCTATGCTTTCTGGAGTGCTCCAGTTGGAGGGTGTCCTCGGGAGGCTAGGGAGGATGTTCTGTGGCCTTAGTATGGCTTACTGCTTCCTGGGCTGACTGCTACCCAATCTGAGTGGTAACAATTGAGGTGGTGGTTGATACATTTGCAGGCATGAAATGGATTCTGCACCAATTTCAGAGGGGGCAGAGAAACCCAATCCATTTTATTGCTAGGTGAAGCAGTTCGGGGCAAGGGTAGAGCCAGAGCGAATCTGCACTATGTCTGGGAATCCCAATGACCTTCAGCCCTTACAGATGACTGATATAGGCCAACCTTTCAGTCGTTTGTGTAAAGAACTTGCATTGCCATCACCAAGGCAAATCGAATCCGTCTCTTATTCAGGAGTTCAACAAAGCATTCTAGAAGTAGAGAGAACTTGGAAGTGAACACTTAGAAAGATAATTGAAAGTGTCTTGAAAGTGTCTCTCCAATTACTGCTCTGCAGAGAATCGGTGGCCATTCGATGTGGATTTTCCAAAGTTGATTGCCAATTCAGACATTTTTCCACAGCTTTTAGCCATCCCAAGAAATAATGTGAGCAATTTCTCTCCATGGGGGCTATTCCAAGGTGGAAAGTGTCCATCTAGCAGGCATCCAAAATATCCTTGGGATTAACTAATTCCTCATCTACACCAAATCCTCGGGGAGAGAAATGATTAAAAAATAGCATGGTGTCCTTGACGTGGACCCAAATTCCCAATGGGACCATTCCCATTTGGGAGATGAAGGGGCATATAAAGAAGTTTCGTATAGACTCTCCCAATTCTTTAGCTGGTAGGGCCTGGGTTTGGAGAAGACACAAAGTCCAATTCTTTGTGTGCAAAAGAGTGGGAGAGGTCAGGTTTTGAGTGTAATTGTGGAAGCCTAGAGGTTTCTTAACATGACTATTCGCACCTTTCAAAGCACATGATGTTCCATTGCTATTGCTTATTTTTTCTTCTGTTTTTGTTTTAGATAAAGGAGAGTGCGTCGGCAGAGCCCGCCTCATCCAGAACTGGTGAGTTACTGCCCCTTTGTAAATTGGATACAACCTGATGCCTCTTGTAGCTAGGATGGATCTCCTCCAGATCCCAGGGGCCTCCTATGTTTTCTGGAGTGCTCCAGTTGGAGGGTGTCCTCGGGTGCCTAGGGAGGATGTTCTGCGGCCTTTGTAAGGCGGACTGCTTCCTGGGGTGACTGCTACACAGTATGAGTGGTAACAATTGAGGTGGCGGTGGATACATTTGCAGGCATGAAATGGATTCTGCACCAATTTCCGAGGGGGAAGAAAAACCCAATCCGTTTTATTGCTAGGTGAAGGAGTTCGGGGCAAAGGTAGAGCCAGAGCGAATCTGCACTATGTCTGGGAATCCCAATGACCTTCAGCCCTTACAGATGACTGATATAGGCCAACCTTTCAGTCGTTTGTGGAAAGAACTTGCATTGCCATCACCAAGGTAAATCGAATTCGTCTCTTGTTCAGGAGTTCAACAAAGCATTCTAGAAGTAGAGAGAACTTGGAAGTGAACACTTAGAAAGATAATTGAAAGTGTCTTGAAAGTGTCTCTCCAATTACTTCTCTGCAGAGAATCGGTGGCCATTCGATGTGGATTTTCCAAAGTTGATGGCCAAGTCAGACATTTTTCAACAGCTTTTAGCCATCCCAAGAAATAATGTGAGCAATTTCCGTCCATGGCGGCTATTCCAAGGTGAAAAGTGTCCATCTAGCCGGCATCAAAAATATCCTTGGGATTAACTAATTCCTCATCTATACCAAATCCTCGGGGAGAGAAATGATTAAAAAATGGCATGGTGTCCTTGACGTGGACCCAAATTCCCAATGGGACCATACCCATTTGGGAGATGATGGGGCATATAAAGAAGTTTCGTATAGACTGTCCCAATTCCTTAGTTGGTAGGGCTTGGGTTTGGAGAAGACACAAAGTCCAATTCTTTGTGTGCAAAAGAGTGGGAGAGGTCAGGTTTTGAGTGAAATTGTGGAAGCCTAGAGGTTTCTTAACATGACTATTCGCACCTTTCAAAGCACATCATCTTCTGTGGCTATTGCTTATTTTTTCTTCTGTTTTTGTTTTAGATAAAGGAGAGTGCGTCTGCAGAGCCCGCGTCATCCAGAACTGGTGAGTTTACTGCCCCTTTGTAAATTGGATACAACCTGATGCCTCTTGTAGCTAGGATGGATCTCCTCCAGATCCCAGGGGCCTCCTATGTTTTCTGGAGTGCTCCAGTTGGAGGGTGTCCTCGGGTGCCTAGGGAGGATGTTCTGCGGCCTTTGTAAGGCGGACTGCTTCCTGGGGTGACTGCTACACAGTCTGAGTGGTAACAATTGAGGTGGCGGTGGATACATTTGCAGGCATGAAATGGATTCTGCACCAATTTCCGAGGGGGCAGAAAAACCCAATCCGTTTTATTGCTAGGTGAAGGAGTTCGGGGCAAAGGTAGAGCCAGAGCGAATCTGCACTATGTCTGGGAATCCCAATGACCTTCAGCCCTTACAGATGACTGATATAGGCCAACCTTTCAGTCGTTTGTGGAAAGAACTTGCATTGCCATCACCAAGGTAAATCGAATTCGTCTCTTATTCAGGAGTTCAACAAAGCATTCTAGAAGTAGAGAGAACTTGGAAGTGAACACTTAGAAAGATAATTGAAAGTGTCTTGAAAGTGTCTCTCCAATTACTGCTCTGCAGAGAATCGGTGGCCATTCGATGTGGATTTTCCAAAGTTGATTGCCAATTCAGACATTTTTCCACAGCTTTTAGCCATCCCAAGAAATAATGTGAGCAATTTCCGTCCATGGGGGCTATTCCAAGGTGGAAAGTGTCCATCTAGCAGGCATCCAAAATAACCTTGGGATTAACTAATTCCTCATCTACACCAAGTCCTCGGGGAGAGAAATGATTAAAAAATGGCATGGTGTCCTTGACGTGGACCCAAATTCCCAATGGGACCATTCCCATTTGGGAGATGAAGGGGCATATAAAGAAGTTTCGTATAGACTGTCCCAATTCCTTAGCTGGTAGGGGTTGGGTTTGGAGAAGACACAAAGTCCAATTCTTTGTGTCCAAAAGAGTGGGAGAGGTCAGGTTTTGAGTGTAATTGTGCAAGCCTAGAGGTTTTTTAACATGACTATTCGCACCTTTCAAAGCACATCATGTTCCACAGCTATTGCTTATTTTTTCTTCTGTTTTTGTTTTAGATAAAGGAGAGTTCCTTGGCAGAGCCCGCCTCATCCAGAACAGGTGAGTTTACTGCCCCTTTGTAAATTGGATACAACCTGATGCCTCTTCTAGCTAGGATGGATCTCCTCCAGATCCCAGGGGCCTCCTATGTTTTCTGGAGTGCTCCAGTTGGAGGGTATCCTCGGGTGCCTAGGGAGGATGTTCTGCAGCCTTTGTAAGGCGGACTGCTTCCTGGGCTGACTGCTACCCAGTCTGAGTGGTAACAATTGAGGTGGTGGTGGATAGATTTGCAGGCATGAAATGGATTCTGCACCAATTTCAGAGGGGGCAGAGAAACCCAATCCATTTTATTGCTAGGTGAAGGAGTTCGGGGCAAGGGTAGAGCCAGAGCGAATCTGTACTATGTCTGGGAATCCCAATGACCTTCAGGCCTTACAGATGACTGATATAGGCCAACCTTTCAGTCGTTTGTGTAAAGACCTTGCATTGCCATCACCAAGGAAAGTCGAATCCGTCTCTTATTCAGGAGTTCAACAAAGCATTCTAGAAGTAGAGAGAACTTGGAAGTGAACACTTAGAAAGATAATTGAAAGTGTCTTGAAAGTGTCTCTCCAATTACTGCTCTGCAGAGAATCGGTGGCCATTCGATGTGGATTTTCCAAAGTTGATTGCCAATTCAGACATTTTTCCACAGCTTTTAGCCATCCCAAGAAATAATGTGAGCAATTTCCGTCCATGGGGGCTATTCCAACGTGGAAATTGTCCATCTAGAAGGCATCCAAAATAACCTTGGGAATAACTAATTATTCATCTACACCAAATCCTCGGGGAGAGAAATGATTAAAAAATAGCATGGTGTCCTTGACGTGGACCCAAATTCCCAATGGGACCATTCCCATTTGGGAGATGAAGGGGCATATAAAGAAGTTTCGTATAGACTGTCCCAATTCCTTAGCTGGTAGGGCCTTTTTGGAGAAGACACAAAAGTCCAACCTTTGTGGCAAAAGAGGGAGAGGTTAGGGTTTTGAGGTAATTGTAAGTTTAGAGGTTTTTAACATGACTATTGCACCTTTCAAAGCACAATCCAAGTTCCAGGCTATTTTGCTTATTTTTTTCGTTTTTGTTTTAGATAAAGGAGAGTTGTCCGCAGAGCCCGCCTTCAAGAATGGTGAAACTGCCCCTTTGTAAATTGAACAACCGATTCCTTCAGCTAGGATGGATCTCCCCAGATCCCAGGGGCCTTATGTTTTCTGGAGTGCTCCAGGGGGTGTCCTGGGTGCCTAGGAGGATGTTCTGGTGGCCTTAAGTTACTGCTTCCTGGGGTGACTGCTCCCAATTGAGGGTAAAATTGAGGTGGGGTTGGATACATTTGCAAGGCATGAAATGGATTCTGCACCAATTTCCGAGGGGGCAGAAAACCCAAATCCTTTTATTTAAGAAGAAGGAGTTCGGGGGCGGGGTAGAGCCAGAGCGAATCCTGCAATTTGTCTGGGAATCCAATGACCTTTCAGCCCTTACAGATGACTTTATATAGGCCAACCTTTCAAGTCGTTTTTAAAGAATTTGCATTGCCATAACCAAGGAAAATCAAACCGCTTTATTCAGGAGTTCAAAAAAGCATTCTAGAAGTAAGAGAACTTGGAAGGAAAATTTAGAAAGATAATTGAAAGTTCTTGAAAGTGTTTCCTCCAATTACTCTTTGAGAATCGGGGCTATTGATGGGATTTTCCAAAGTTGATTGCCAATTCAGGACATTTTTCCACAACTTTTTAGCCAATCCCAAAAAATAATGTGAGCAATTTCCTCCCATGGGGGGTTATTCCCAAGGTGGAAAGTGTCCATCTGGGGCATCCAAAAATATCCTTGGGATTAACTAACCCTCATCTATACCCAAATTCGGGGGGAGAAATGATTTAAAAAATAATGGTGTCCTTTTGAGTGGACCCAAACCAATGGGACCATTCCCATTTGGGAGATGAAGGAAAAAGAAGTTTCGTATAGATCAACCCTTATTGGTAGGCCTTTGGTTTGGAGAAGACAAAAGTCCAATTTTTGGGAAAAAGGGGGAGAGGTTAGGGTTTTTGAGTGTAATTGTGGAAGCCTAGAGTTTTTAACATGACTATTGCACCTTTTCAAAGCATCATGTTCCAGGCTATTGTTTATTTTTCTTTGTTTTTGTTTTAGATAAAGGAGAGGGTTTGGCAAAGGCCCCCTCACCCAGAAACTGGTGAGTTTTCTTTTGTAAATTGGATACAACCTGATGCCTCTTTAGGGATGGATCTCCTCCAGATCCCAGGGGCCCCTTGTCTTTGGAGTGCTCCAGTTGGGGGTGTCCCCGGGAGGTTTAGGGGATGTTCTAGGCCTTGTATGGCTTTCTTTCCTGGGGTGACTGCTACCCAATCTGGAGTGGTAAAATTGAGGTGGGGTTGGATACATTTGACATGAAATGGATTCTGCACCACCCCCGAGGGGGCAGAAAACCCAATCCTTTTATTGCTAGTGAAGGAGTTCGGGGCAAGAGCCGAGGAATCTGCACCATGTCTGGGAATCCCAAGACCTTCAGCCCTTGCAGATGACTGATATAGGCCAACCTTTCAGTCGTTTGTGGTAAAGAACTTGCATTGGCCATCAACCAAGGAAAACTGAACCGTCTCTTATTCAGGAGTTCAAAAAGCATTCTAGAAGTAGAGAAATTTTGGAAGTGAAACTTAGAAAGATAATTGAAAGTGTCTTGAAAGTGTCTCTCCAATTACTTCTCTGGAGAATCGGTGGCCATTCTATGGATTTTCCGTTGATTGCCAATTCAGAACATTTTTCCAAAGTTTTAGCCATCCCAAAAAATTTGTGAGCAATTTCTTCCATGGGGTAATTTTCCCAATGGAAAGTGTCCATCTAGCAGGGATCCAAAATATCCTTTTGGTTAATCTAATTCCTCATCTAACCAAATTTTGGGGGAGAGGGAAATGATTAAAAATGGATGGGTCCTTGACGTGGGACTCCAAATTCTAATGGGACCATTCCCATTTGGGAGGAAGGGATATAAAGAAGTTTCTTTGTTGGACTGTCCCAATTTCTTATTGGTAGGGGCTTGTTTGGAGAAGACACAAAGTCCAATTCTTTTGTGTGAAAAGGGGAGGGTTTGAGTGTTAATTTGTGGAAGCCTGAGGTTTCTTAGCAACTATGCGCACCTTTCAAAGACATCATGTTCCACGGCTAGTTTATATTTCCTTAAGTTTTGTTTTAGTAAAGGAGAGTTCTGGGAGCCCGCCTCACCCAGAACTGGTGAGTTTATTGCCCCTTTGTAAATTGGAAAACCTGGATGCCTCTTTAGGCAGGATGGACCTCCTCCAGATCCCAGGGGCCTCCTATGTTTTGGAGTGCCCGTTGGGGGTGTCCTCGGGGTTTAGGGAGGATGTTCGGTGGTTTTGTATGGACTGTTTCCTGGGGTGGATTGCTACCCAATCTGAGTGGTAAAATTGAGGTGGGGTTGGATACATTTGCAGGCAAGGAAATGGATTCCCACCAATTTGAGGGGGCAGAAAACCCAACCTTTTTATTGCTAGGGTGAAGGAGTTCCAAAGGGGTAGAGCCGAGGAATCTGCCTATGTCTGGGAATCCCAAATGACCTTCAGCCCTTTTAAGATGACTATATAGGCCAACCTTTCAATCGTTTGTGGAAAGAACTTGCATTGCCATCAACCAAGGAAATCGAATTGTCTCTTTTCAGGAGTTAAACAAAGATTAGAAGTAGAGAGAATGGAAGGAACAATTAGAAAGATAATTGAAAAGTGTCTTGGTGTTCTCCCAATTACTGCTCTGGCAGAGAATCGGTGGCCATTGATGGGATTTTCCAAAGTTGATTGGCCAATTCAGACATTTTTAAAGCTTTAGCCATCCAAGAAATTTTACTTTCTTCCATGGGTTATTCCCAAGTAAAAGGGTCCATCTAGCCGGCATCCAAAAATATCCTTGGGTTAACCAACCCTCATTAACCAAACTTTGGGGAGAGGAAATACAAAAAAAAGGATTGTCCTGACGGGATTCCAAATTTAATAACCATCCCATTTGGGAGATGAAGGGCATATAAAGGTTTCGAGGATTGGTCCCAATTCCTTCCGGGTTGGGGTTTTGAGAAACAAAAGTCCAACCTTTTAAAAGAGGGGAGAGGTCAGGTTTTGAGTGTAATTGTGGGCCTTAGAGGTTTTTAACATGACTAAGGCACCTTTCAAAGCACATCATTTCTATTATTGCTTATTTTTTTCCGTTTTTGTTTTAGGAAAAGGGAGTTCCTGCAAGAGGCCCGGGCCTCAAGAACTGGTGAGTTTACTGCCCCTTTGTAAATTGATACAACCTGGATGCCCTTTAGCTAGGGATGGATCTCCTCCAGATCCCAGGGGCCTCCTATGTTTTCTGGAGTGCCCGTTGAGGGGTTCCTGGGGTTTAGGGAGGATGTTCCTTGGGGCCTTTGTTGGGGCGGACTGTTTCCCGGGGTGACTGCTACCCAGTCTGAGGGGTAACAATTGAGGTGGGGTGGATAATTTGGCAAGGATGGAAATGGATTCTGCAAAATTTCCGAGGGGGCAGGAAAAACCCAACCTTTTTATTGCTAGGTGAAGGAGTTCGGGGAAAGGGTAGAGCCAGAGCAAATCTCCTATGTCTGGGAATCCTAACCTTTCAGCCCTTTACAGATGACTGATAAGGCCAACCTTTCAGTGTTTGTGGAAAGAATTTGTTATTCCCTAAGGAAATCGAATTCGGCTCTTTCAGGGAGTTAAAACAAAGCATTTTAGAAGTAGAGAAATTAAGGAAAACTTGAAAGATAATTGAAAGTGTCTTTGAAAGTGTCTCCAATTACTGCTCTGCAGAAACTGGGTTATTCGATGGATTTTCCAAAGTTGATTGGCCAATCAGACATTTTTAACAGTTTTAGCCATCCCAAAAATAATGGAGAATTTTTCCTGGGGCTATTTCCAAGGTGGGAAAGTGTCCATCACGGCATCCAAAAATCCTTGGGAAACTAATTTCATCTATACCAAATCCCGGGGAGAAATGATTAAAATGGATGGTTCCTTTGACGTGGACCCAAATTCCAAATGGGACCATTCCCATTTGGGAGATGAAGGGGCATATAAAGAATTTTCGTATAGACTGTCCCAATTCCTTAGCTGGTGGGGTTTGGTTTGGAGAAACAAAAGTCCAATTCCTTTGTAAAAGAGGGAGAGGTTCAGGTTTTGAGTGTAATTGTGGAAGTTTGAGGTTTTTAACGACTATTGCACCTTTCAAAGCACATCATTTCCAGGCTATTTTATTTTTTTCCGTTTTTGTTTTAGATAAAGGAGGTTGTGGCAGACCCTTCAAGAACTGGTGAGTTTACTGCCCTTTGTAAATTGGATACAACCCATGCCTTTCTAGCTAGGGATGGATCTCCTCCAGATCCCAGGGGCCTCCTGTTTTCTGGAGTGCTCCAGTTGGGGGCCTCGGGGGCCTAGGGAGGATGTTCGGGCCCTTTGTTGGCTTTACTGCTTCCTGGGCTGACTGCTACCCAATCTGAGGGTAAAATTGAGGTGGTGGTTGGATAATTTGGGCATGAAATGGATTCGCAAACCAATTTCAGAGGGGGCAGAGAAACCCAATCCATTTTATTGCTAGGTGAAGGAGTTCGGGGGCAAGGGTAGAGCCGGAGCAAATTCCTGGCACTAATGTCTGGGAACCCAATGACCCCCAGCCCTTAAGATGACTATAAGGGCCAACCTTCGTGTTTGGTAAAGAATTGGGTTTAATCACCAACAAATCGAACTTCCTTATTCAGGAGTTCAACAAAGATTTAGAAGTAGAGAGAACTTTGGAAGTGAACACCTTAGGAAAGATAATTGAAAGTTCTTGAAAGTGTCTCTCCAATTACTGCTCTCCAGAGAATCGGTGGCCATTCGATGAGGATTTTCCAAAGTTGATTGCCAATTCAGACATTTTTCCAAAGTTTTAGCCATCCCAAAAATAATGTGACAATTTCTCCCATGGCTATTCCAAGGTGGAAAAAGTGTCCATCAAGCAGGCATCCAAAATATCCTTATTAACTAATTCCTCATCTAACCAAATCCTTGGGAGAGAAATGATTAAAATGGCATGGTGTCCTTGACGTGGGACCCAAATTTAATGGGAACCATTCCCATTTAGATGAAGGGGCATAAAAGAAGGTAAGACTGTCCCAATTCCTTAGCTGGTAGGGTTTGGTTTGAGAAGACACAAAGTCCAATTCCTTTGTGCAAAAAGGGGAGAGGGCCAGGGTTTTTGAGGTAATTTCCGGGAAGCCTAGAGGTTTCTTTAGCATGGATTATGCCACCTTTCAAAGCACATCATGTTCCAGGCTATTGCTTTTTTTCTTTGTTTTGTTTTAGATAAAGGAGGTTCGGAAGAGCCTGCCTCACCAGAACTGGGTGGGAGTTTACTGCCCCTTTGTAAATTGGATACTTCGTGATGCCTCTTCTAGCTAGGATGGGTCTCCTCGATCCCCAGGGGCCTCCATGTTTTCTGGAGGCCTCCAGTTGGGGGGTCCCCGGGACCCAGGGAGGGATGTTCTGGGCCTTTTAAGGCATTGCTTCCTGGGCTGGACTGTTACCCAATCTGAGTGGTAACAATTGAGGGTGGTTTTGATATGTTTTGAGGGCATGAAAATGGATTCTTGCACCAATTTCAGAGGGGGGCAGAGAAACCCAATTCCATTTTATTGCCAGGGTGAAGGGTTCCAAAGGGGTAGAGCCGAGCGAATCTGCACTATGTCTGGGAACCCTTGACCTTCAGGCCCCATAGATGACTGATAAGGCCAACCTTCAGTCGTTTGTGTAAAGAACCTTGCATTGCCATCACCAAGGAAAATCGAACTGTCTCTTATTCAGGGAGTTCAACAAAGCATTCTAGAAGTAGAGAGAATTTGGAAGGAACACTTAGAAAGATAATTGAAAGTGTCTTGAAAGTGTTTCCCTCCAATTACTGCTCTGCAGAAAACCGGTGGCCATTGATGGGATTTTCCAAAGTTGATTGGCCAATTCAGAATTTTTTCCAAAGCTTTTAGCCATCCAAGAAATAATGTGGAGAATTTCCTCCCTGGGGGTTATTCCAAGTGGAAATTGTCCATCTAGAAGGCATCCAAAATAACCTTAATAATTCCCTTTCATCTACACCAAATCCGGGGAGAGAAAATGATTAAAAATAGCATGGTGTCCTTTTGACGTGGACCTAAAATTCTAAAATGGGGGACCATTCCCATTTGGGAGATGAAAGGGATAATTAAAGTTTTATAGACTGTCCCAATTCCTTAGCTGGTAGGGCTTTTGTTTGGAGAAGACACAAAGTCCCAATTTCCTTTTGTGGGCAAAAAGAGTGGAGAGGGTCAGGTTTTGAGTGTAATTGTGGAAGCCTAGAGGTTTTTAGCATGACTATAACCTTTTCGGCACATCATGTTCCAGGCTATTCGGGTTTTTCCTTCGTTTTTTTTTAGATAAAGTTGGAGAGGCGTTCCGGGAGCCCGCCCTCATCCCAGAATTGGTGAGTTTACTGCCCCTTTGTAAAATTGGAACAACCTGATGCCTCTTTCTAGCTAGGATGGATCTCCTGATCCCAGGGGCCTCCTAGGGTTTTCTGGAGTTCTCCAGTTAAAGGGTTCCTGGACCTAGGGAGGATGTTCCTTGTGGCCTTTGTATGGTTTTGCCTGGGCTGACTGCTACCCAATCTGAGTGGTAAAATTGGAGGTGGTTTTGATAATTTTGCAGGAAAGGAAATGGATTCTTGCACCAATTTCAAAGGGGCAGAGAAACCCAATCCATTTTATTGGTAGGTGAATGAGTTTGGGGCAAGGGTGAGCCAGAGCGAATCTGCACTATGTCTGGGAACCTAATGACCTTCAGGGCCTTTAAGATGACTGATATAGGGCCAACCTTTCAGTCGTTTTGTAAAGAATTTGCATTGCCATCACCAAGGAAAATCGAATCCGGTTCTTTATTCAGGGAGTTCAACAAAGCATTCTCGAAGTAAAGAAACAAAGTGGAAAACTTTGAAAGAAATTGTAAGTGTCTTGAAAAAGGCTTCCAATTACTGCCTGCAGAGAATCGGTCCATTGATGTGGGTTTTCCAAAGTTGATTGCCAATTCAGACATTTTTCCACAACTTTTAGCCATCCCAAGAAATTGTGAGAATTTCCATGGGGGCCATTCCAAGGTAAAGTGTCCATCTGGGGCATCCAAAAATCCTTGGGATTATCTAATTCCCTCATCTATACACCAAAACCTTTCGGGGAGAAAAATTAAAAAATAGCATGGTTCCTTTGATGGGACCCAAATTCCCAATGGGACCATTCCCATTTGGGAGATGAAGGGCATATAAAGGTTTTGTATAGACTTTCCCAATTCCTTAGCTGGTAGGGGCCTGGTTTGGGAGAAGACACAAAGTCCACCCTTGTGTGCAAAAGAGGGGAGAGGTTAGGGTTTTGAGGTAATTGTAAGCCTGAGGTTTCAAATGACTATTCGCACCTTTCAAAGCACATCATGTTCCACGGCTATTGCTTATTTTTTTTTTCTGTTTTTGTTTTAGATAAAGGGAGAAGGTCGGCAGAGCCCGCCCATCCAGAACTGGTGAATTATCCCTTTGTAAATTGGATAACAACCTGATGCCTCTTGTAGCTAGGGATGGATCTCCCTCCAGATCCCAGGGGCCTCCTATGTTTTCTGGAGTGCTCCAGTTGGAGGTGTCCCGGGTGCCTAGGGAGGAGGAACGGCCTTTGTAAGGGGATCCTTCCTGGGGTGATGCTACACAGTCTGGGGTAACAATTGAGGTGGCGGTGGATACATTTGCAGGCATGAAATGGATTCTGCACCACTTCGAGGGGGCAGAAAACCCAATCCGTTTTATTGTTAGTGAAGGAGTTCGGGAAAGGTAGAGCCAGAGCGAATTCTTCATGTCTGGGAATCCCAAGGACCTTTCAGGCCCTTACAGAGGACTGATATAGGCCAAACCTTTCAGTCGTTTGTGGGAAAAGAACTTCTTCCATCACCAAGGTAAATGAATTCGTCTCTTGTTCAGGAGTTCAACAGCATTCTAGAAGAGAGAAACTTGGAAGTGAACACTTAGAAAGATAATTGAAAGTGTCTTGAAAGTGTCTCTCCAATTACTTCTCTGAGAGAATCGGTAATTGATGTGGATTTTCCAAAATTGATTGCCAATTGAAACATTTTTCCCAACAGCTTTTAGCCATCCCAAGAAATAAGAAATTTCCTCCCATGGGGCTATTCCAAGATGGAAAGTGTCCATCTAAGGCATCCAAAAGATCCTGATTAACTAATTTCATCTACACCAAACCTTGGGGGAGAGAAATGATTAAAAAATAGCATGGTGTCCTTGACGTGGACCCAAATTCCAAATGGGACCATTCCCATTTGGGAGATGAAGGGGCATATAAAGAAGTGTCGTATAGACTGTCCCAATCCCTTAGCTGGTAGGGCTTTGGGTTTGGAAGACATTAAAGTCCAATTCTTTGTGTGAAAAGAATGGGAGAGGTTGGGTTTTGATTGTAATTGTAGTTTAGAAGTTTCTTAGAAGGACTATGCGCAACTTTCTTCAAAGCACATTCATGTTCCACGGCTATTGCTTATTTTCCTTTCTGTTTTTGTTTTAGATAAAGGGAGAGTTCCTCGGCAGAGCCCGCCTCACCCAGAACTGGGTGAGTTTTACTGCCCCTTTTTAAATTGAATACAACCTGATGCCTCTTCTAGCTAGGATGGATCTCCTCAGATCCTAGGGGTCTCCTTTGCATTCTGGAGTGCTCCAGTTGGAGGGTGTCCTCGGGAGGCTAGGGAGGATGTTCTGTGGCCTTAGTATGGCTTACTGCTTCCTGGGCTAACTGCTACCCAATCTGAGTGGTAACAAATTGAGGTGGTGGTGGATACATTTGCAGGGCATGAAATGGATTCTGCACCAATTTCAGAGGGGGCAGAGAAACCCAATCCATTTTTATTGCTAGGTGAAGGAGTTCCAAAGGGTAGAGCTGGAGCGAATTGCACTCTGTCCAACCCAATGACCTTCAGCCCTTACAGATGACTGATATAGCCAACCTTCAGCCGTTTGTGTAAAAGAAATTGTATTGCCATCACCAAGGCAAATGAATCCGTCTCTTATTCAGGAGTTCAAAAAGATTCCTAGAAGTAGAGAGAACTTGGAAGTGAACACTTAGAAAGATAATTGAAAGTGTCTTGAAAGTGTCTCTCAAATTACTGCTCTGCAGAGAATCGGTGGCCATTTGATGTGGATTTTCCAAAGTTGATTGCCAATTCAGACATTTTTCCACAGGTGTTAGCCATCCCAAGAAATAATGTGAGCAATTTCTCTCCATTGGGGCTATTCCAAGGTGTATAGTTTCCTTCCAGCAGGCATCCAAAATATCCTTGGGATTAACTAATTCCTCATCTACACCAAATCCTTGGGGAGAGAAATGATTAAAAAATAGCATGGTGTCCTTGATGTGGACCCAAATTCCTAATGGGACCATTCCCATTTGGGAGATGAAGGGGCATAAAGAAGTTTGTTAAGACTGTCCCAATTCCTTAGCTGGTAGGGCTTGGTTTGAGAAGACACAAAGTCCAATTCTTTTGTGCAAAAGAGGAACAGGTTTTGAGTGTAATTGTGGAAGCCTAGAGGTTTCTTAGCATGACTATTCGCACCTTTCAAAGCACATCATGTTCCACGGCTATTGCTTATTTTTTCTTCTGTTTTTGTTTTAGATAAAGGAGAGGGCGTCGGCAGAGCCCGCCTCATCCAGACCTGGTGAGTTTACTGACCCTTTGTAAATTGGATACAACCTGATGCCTCTTTAGGCTAGGGATGGATCTCCCTCCAGATCCCAGGGGCCTCCTTGGGTTTTCTGGAGTGCTCCAGTTGGAGGGGTGTCCCGGGGCCTAGGGAGAATGTTCCTTGGGCCTTTGTAAGGCGGACTGCTTCCCCTGGGCTGACTGCTACCCAGTCTGGAGTGGTAAAAATTGAGGGTGTTGGATCATTTTCCAGGCATGAAATGGATTCTGCAAATTTTCAAGAGGGGGCAGAGAAACCCAATCCATTTTTTATTGCTAGATGAAGCTGTTCAAAAGGGTAGAGCCGGGAGCGAATCTGCACCTGTCTGGGAATCCCAATGACCTTTAGCCCTTCAGATGACTGATATAGGCCAACCTTTCAGTCGTTTTGGAAGAACTTATTATCACCAAGGCAAATCGAATCCGTCTCTTATTCTGGAGTTCAACAAAGCATTCTAAAGAGAAAGGGAAGTGAAACTTAGAAAGATAATTGAAATGTCTTGAAATTGTCTCTCCAATTACGAGGAACGGGCCATTCGATGTGGATTTTCCAAAGGTTAATTCGACATTTTTCCACAGGTTTGATCCCAAAAATAATGGAGCAATTTCTTCCATTGGGGTATTCCGGTAAAGTGTCCATCCAGGGCATCCAAAATATCCTTGGGATTAACTAATTCCTCTCACACCAAATCCTTGGGGAGAAAATGATTAAAAAATAGCATGGTGTCCTTGATGGGACCCAAATTTAATGGGACCTTCCCATTTGGGAGATAAATAAAGAAGTTTCGATCTGTCCAATTCCTTTTAGCTGGTGGCTTGGGTTTGGAGAAGCACAAAGTCCAATTGTTCAAAAGAGTGAGGGTTTTTTATGTAATTGTGGAAGTAGGGTTTCTTAGCATGACTATTGCACCTTTCGACACTGTTCCATTGCATTGCTTTTTTTTCTTCTGTTTTGTTTTGATAAAGGAGGTGCGTCGGCAGAGCCGCCCATCCAGAACTGGTGAGTTTACTGCCCCTTTGTAATTGGATACAACCCGATGCCTCTTGTAGCTAGGGATGGATTCCTCCAGATCCCAGGGGCCTTTGTTTTCTGGAGGCCCGTTGGGGGTGCCTCGGGCCTAGGAGAATTTTTGCGGCCTTTGTAAAGGCGGATGTTCCTGGGCTGCTCACCCAGTCTGGTGGAACAATTGAGGTGGTGTTGGATACATTTGCAGGCATGAAATGGATTCTGCACCAACAGAGGGGGGAGAAACCCAACCATTTTATTGCTAGTGAAGGAGTTCGGGGGGAGAGCCGGAGCGAATCTGCACTATGTCTGGGATTCCCAATGACCCGCCTTAAGATGACTGATATAGGCCAACCTTTCAGTCGTTTGTAAAGAACTGCATTGCCATCAAAGGCAAATGAACCGTCTCTTATTCAGGAGTTCAACAAAGCATTCTAGAAGTAGAGAGAACTTGGAAGTGAAATAGAAAGAAATTTGGAAGTGTCTTGAAAGTGTCTTCCAATTACTCCTGCAGAGAATCGGTGGCCATTCGATGTTTTTCCAAAGATTGCCAAAGACATTTTTCCACAGCTTTTAGCCATCCAAAAAATAAGTGAGCAATTTTCCCCATGGGGCTATTCCAAGGTGGAAAGGTCCTCTAGAGGCATCCAAAATAACCTTGGGAATAACTAATTATTCATCTACACCAAACCGGGGAGAGAAATGATTAAAAAGCATGGTGTCCGCGGGACCCAAATTCCCAAAGGGACCATTCCCATTTGGGAGATGAAGGGGCATATAAAGAAGTTTCGTATAGACTGTCCCAATTCCTTAGCTGGTAGGGCTTGGTTTGGAAGACAAAGTCCAATTCTTTGTGTGCAAAAGAGGGAGGTCAGGTTTTGAGGTAATTTGTGGAACCTAGATTTTTTAGCATGACTATGCGCACCTTTCAAAGCACATCATGTTCCACGGTAGCATATTTCCTTTCTGTTTTGTTTTAGAAAAGGAGAGTTCGTCAAGAGGCCCGCCCACCCAGAATTGAGTTTACTGCCCCTTGTTAATTGGATACAACCTGATGCCTCTTCTAGCAGGATGGATCTCCCCGATCCCAGGGGCCTCCATGCTTTCTGGAGTGCTCCAGTTGAGGGGCCTGGAGGCCAGGGAGGATGTTCTTGGGCCTTGTATGGCTTACTGTTTCCTGGGTTGACTGTTACCCAATCTGGTGGTAACAATTGATGTTGTGGTTGATAATTTGCAGGATGAAATGGATTCTACCAATTTCAGAAGGGGCAGAAACCCAACCATTTTATTTATGAAGGAGTTCGGGGCAAGGGTAGAGCCAGAGCAATCTGCACTATGTCTGGGAACCCAAGCCCTTCCGCCCACAGATGACTGATATCGGCCAACCCAGTCGCTTGTGTAAAGAACTTGTTGCCATCACCAAGCAAATCGAACCGTCTCTTATTCGGAGTTCAAAAAGCATTCTAGAAGAGAAGAACTTGGGTGAACATTGAAAGAAATTGGTGTCCTGAAAGTGCCTTCCAATTACTCCTAGAGAATCGTTGACCATGATGGGATTTTCCAAAGTCGATTGCCATTTTAGACATTTTTCCACAGCTTTTAGCCATCCCAAGAAATAAGGTGAGAATTTTCCATGGGGCTATTCCAGGGTGGAAAATTCCATCTAACATCCAAAATAACCTTGGGGAATAATAATTATTCATCTGCCAAATCCTCGGGGAGAGAAATGATTAAAAAATGCATGGTGTCCTTTTGATGGACCCAAATTCAATGGGACCATTCCCATTTGGGAATGAAGGGGCATATAAAGAAGTTTCATAGACTGTCCCAATTCCTTAGTGGTAGGGCTTGGGTTTGGAGAAACAAAAGTCCAATTCTTTGTTTGAAAAAGAGTGAAGGAGGCGGGTTTTGAGGTAATTTGGAAGTAGGGTTTCTTAAGACTATGGCACCGTCAAAGCCCTGTTCTTTACTTTTCTTATTTCCTTTCCTTTTTTTTTTAGATAAAGGAGAGTTCGTCAGCAGAGCCCCCTCAGCCAGAATTGGTAGTTTACTGCCCCTTTTTTAAATTGGATACAACCGTCCTTTCTAGCTAGGATGGATCTCCTCCAGATCCCAGGGGCCTCCTATATTTTCTGGAGTGCTCCAGTTGGAGGATATCCGATGGTGCCTAGGGAGGATGTTCTGCAGCATTTATAAGGCGGACTTCTTCCTGGGCTGACTGCTACCCAGTCTGAGTGGTAACAATTGAGGTGGTGGTGTATAGATTTGCAGGCATGAAATGGATTCTGCACCAATTTCAGAGGGGGCAGAGAAACCCAACCATTTTATTGCTAGGTAAGGAGTTCGGGGGGGTGAGCGGGCGAATTGAACTCTGTCTGGGAATCCAATGACCTTCAGCCCTTAGATGACTAATAGGCCATCCTTTCAGTCGTTTGTAAAGAACTTGCATTGCCATCACCAAGGCAAATGAATCCATCTCATTAGGGTTCAAAAAGCATTCTAGAAGAAGGAAAGGAATAACACTGAAAGATAAAAAGTGTCTTTAAAGTGTTTCCAAACATTTGCAGAAATCGGTTTAATTCGATGGGATTTTTCAAAGTTGATTCAATTCAGACATTTTCCAAAGCTTTTAGCCATCCCAAGAAAAAGGCTTTCTCCCATTGGGGTATTCCAAGGTGAAATTCCATCCGAGGCATCCAAAATATTTGGGATTAACTAATTTCATCACACCAAATCCTTGGGAAAAATGATTAAAAAATAGCATGGTGTCCTTTGAGGATACCAGGGACCATTCCCATTTGGGAGATGAAGGGGGCATAAAGAGGTTTCGTTCCCCACCTTGTTAGGGTTGGTTTGGGAGAAACAAAAAGTCCAATTCTTTTGTGTGCAAAAAATGGGAGGGTCGGTTTTATGAATTGTGGAAGTAGAGGTTTTTAATGACTATTGCACTATTCAAAGAATAT
>NW_022290857.1:0-24838 GCF_902635505.1 Sarcophilus harrisii | reverse complement strand
AATGACAATTTAATTCTATTAATATATGGTCATTTTTGGAGCCTATCTGTACTATTCAATTTTCTACCTATTTATACAGAACTATACATATTTTTGTACAGCTTGGTCTTTTCAAAATTTTGTTTTCCTTTTTTTTGGATAGTTGTCAAACTCTCCTAAGAATGGGTTGAAAAGTAATTTTTACGTTGCATTGATCTCCACAAACAGTAGAATATTATACAAAAAAAATTATTTTAATTTCCCTTGTTCCCTTAATGAATGAGCTAGAATGAAAATCAGTTCCTTAAATGACATTATTGAAAAGAACAAACTTTTAGAGCTGTAAGGGACCATTGAGTCTATCTACTCTTACCCAATCATTTTACAAATGAGGAAACTGCCCACAGAAAAGCTCAATGAATGGCTTAATGTAACATAGCCAGTAAGTTGAATAGTTTTGAGGGGAGAAATTCCATTTAGGTATGGAGGTTGGTATAAAGAGAGGAACCAATAAGCTGCTCCACATGTTCCTAGGGACCCTTCTTAAGGTATGACCTGAATTTCCATGCTGCTTCCATAGCAACTGCAAGAGATTCCCCCCCCCCGGCCCAATTCTTCAATGGGCTCCACATTTCTCAAGTCACCCTGAAGGCCTGTTTGTGAATGCAGCTTGAGCCTCAAGGACAAGGGGCAAATAGCGGGACTGATGTTTAACACAGGTGAGCCCTACTGACCTGAGCATGAAATCTTCTCTGGGAAATTATGTAGAGGGCCAGAACTCTGAAGAAGGATACTTGAAACAAGGTGTCAACTCAATGGAATTGATGAGATAATGGTTCTCTAGCTCACATATATCTAGTATGATATAATGATATAGTCACTCTAGTTTGATATAATGATATAATCACTCTAGATTGGCTTATACTCAGTATACTCTAATGATGTAATTGTAATAAGATATTTAAGGGCTGAGAGAACTGAGGACAAAGTCAGACTCAGACTGAGACTGGTTGAGACTGTCAGACTGTCAGACTGCTGGAGGAGACTGGTTCAGACCATGACAGACACAGACTATGGAGACAAGAAAGACTTTGGACTCTATTCTTGTCCATTTTCATGGTGACTATCCTGCTGAGACCAAGGCCCTTCCGGAGGACCTCCAGAAAGCTAGCCCAGACATTACAAAGTTGCCTTTGCTTTTGGAATATAGTTGGTCAGCCCTTTGAAAGTATATGCTAAAAGTGATATTATGTTTTCTGAATACTTCTCAAACAAATTCCTCTTTCTTGAAGAAATGCTCCTTTCCACTTTTCCTAATAGAGTTCCAGCTTCCTACTATGGGTATACAACTATATATCCCTGGAAGTGAACCAAGACATCTTTGTTGCATAGAACTGCAAACACATGGGGTCACCACCCACAGCTTAAGAAGATGGGCTCTAGGGAACTCAAAGTAAGAAACTCCCTCTGCCAGTACCTGGTGCCTGACATTTATAAGCCTAGAAAGTTTCCTGGGGCATTAAGACTTAAGTGACTTAAGTGTCAGAGCTGTTAGAAGTGTAGCTCAGATGTTCTTCATATTGAGAGAAGTTCTCTAATCTCTAGCCATGCTGTTTCACTATTTCAAATGTATCCTATTTAAATTTCAAAGTATCAGAACATTCAGCCCTCATTTTTTTAAACTAATGGCTTCAGTTACTTGTCTTTAGGTATGACTTAAGATTTTAAAAGTGTTAAATTAGCATGTCCATAAAAAAGCAAATATGTAATTTACATGAAAGAAATATGTAGTAAATAATTCTGCTTTATAATTACAAATTAAAGTTTACTTGTCCTGAAAAAATGTTTGAGAGTCTCTGTCTCTGATTCTGTCTCTGTCTCTTGTACACACACACACATACACACACACACACACACACACACACAGGTGCACCCTAAATATTGTTGAAATATTGAAATATTGAAAAAATAATAAAATTCATTTGGAAGAACAAAAGGTCAAGAATATCAAGGGAATTAATGAAAAACAAAATTCAAAGGATGGTGACTAAGTGGTACCAAACCTAAAACTATATTATAAAGCAGGAGTTATCAAAACCATTTGGTACTTGCTAAGAAATATAGTGGTGGATCAATGAAATAGATTAGATACACATGCCGCAATAATCAAGGTCTATAGCAATCTGGTATTTGCTAAACCCCCAAACTCTAACTTCTGGAATAAGAACTCAGTATTTGATGAAAATTGCTTCAAATAATGTAACATAATATGTGAAAAACTTGGCATGGGCCTATATCTCACACCCTATATTAAAATAAGGTCAAAATGCATACATGATTTGGGCATAAAGGATGACACCATTAACAAATCTGGAGAACAGGGGATAATTTACCTATCAGATCTTTAGAGAAGGTAGGAATTTATAACCAAAGAAGCAAAAAACATTATGAAAGGTAAAAAGGAAAATTTTGATTATGCTAAATTAAAAAGCTTTTGCATAAACAAAATCAACAGAAACAAAATTAAAAGAGTAGTACAAAGCTGGGAAAACATCTTCACCACCAGTATTTCTGATGAAGGTCTCATTTCTTTTTCCTTTTTTTCAGGTTAGGGGACAATCGTCAATCTTTATTCTCAGAGAAGAAAGATCGGAGGTGGGAGAGAATGGGCAATTGCAGCTGAGTCAAGAAGCTAGCTAGACCAGCAGCCACACAACTAGCAGATACAAGTATGGAACCCAGGCTCAATCTCTTCCAGCCTCTCTTCCTGTCTCTCTCTGCCTCCACCCACCAAAATCGTCATTTCCTTTTTATTTTTATTTATTTAATAACCTTTTATTTACAAGTTATATGCATGCGTAACGTTACAGCATTATCAATTGCCAAACCTCTTGTTCCAATTTTTCACCTCTTACCCCCCACCCCCTCCCGCAGAAGGCAGGATGACCAGTAGATGTTAAATATATTAAAATTTAAATTAGATACACAATAAATCTACATGACCAAACCATTATTTTGCTGTACAAAAAGAATCAGACTCTGAAATAATGTGCAATTAGCTTGTGAAGGAAATCAAAAATGCAGGTGGGCATAAATATAGGGTTTAGGAGTTCAATGTAATGGGTTTTAGTCATCACCCAGAGTTCTTTCTATGGGCGTAGCTGGTTCAGTTCATTACTGCTCCATTGGAAATGATTTGGTTGATCTCATTGCTGAGGATGGCCAGGTCCATCAGAAATGGTCATCATATAGTATTGTTGTTGAAGTATATAATGATCTCCTGGTCCTGCTCATATCACTCAGCATCAGTTAGTGTAAGTCTCTCCAGGCCTTTCTGAAATCATCCTGTTGGTCATTTCTTTTTTTTTTTTTTTTAATTTAATAGCCTTTTATTTACAGGATATATACATGGGTAACTTTACAGCATTAACAATTGCCAAACCTCTTGTTCCAATTTTTCACCTCTTACCCCCCCCCCTCCCTAGATGGCAGGATGACCAGTAGATGTTAAATGTATTAAAATATAACTTAGATACACAATAAGTATACATGACCAAAACATTATTTTGCTGTACAAAAAGAATCAGACTCTGAATTATTGTACAATTAGCTTGTGAAGGAAATCAAAAATGCATGTGTGCATAAATATAGGGATTGGGAATTTAATGTAATGGTTTTTAGTTATCTCCCAGAGTTATTTTTCTGGGCATAGCTAGTTCAGTTCATTACTGCTCCATTAGAAATGATTTGGTTGATCTCGTTGCTGAGGATGGCCAGGTACATCAGAACTGGTCTTCATATAGTATTGTTGTTGAAGTACATATTGATCTCCTGGTCCTGCTCATTTCACTCAGCATCAGTTCGTGTAAGTCTCTCCAGGCCTTTCTGAAATCATCCTGTTGGTCATTTCTTACAGAACAATAATATTCCATAATATTCATATACCACAATTTATTCAGCCATTCTCCAACTGATGGGCATCCATTCAGTTTCCAGTTTCTAGCCACTACAAAGAGGGTTGCCACAAATATTCGTGCACATACAGGTCCCTTTCCCTTCTTTATGATCACTTTGGGATATCAGCCCAGTAGAAACACTGCTGGATCAAAGGGTATGCACAGTTTGATAACTTTTTGAGCACAGTTTCAAACTACTCTACAGAATGGTTGGATTCCTTCACTACTCCACCAACAATGCATCAATGTCCCAGTTTTCCTGCATCCCCTCCAACAATCATCATTATTTTTTCCTGTCATCTTAGCCAATCTGACAGGTGTGTAGTGGTATCTTAGAGTTGTCTTAATTTGCATTTCTCTGATTAATAATGACTTGGAGCATCTTTTCATATGACTAGAAATAGTTTCAATCTCTTCATCTGAGAATTGTCTGTTCATATCCTTTGACCATTTTTCAATTGGAGAATGGCTTGATTTTTTATAAATTAGAGTTAATTCTCTATATATTTTGGAAATGAGGCCTTTATCAGAACCTTTGACTTTAAAAATATTTTCCCAGTTTATTACTTCCCTTCTAATCTTGTCCGGTTAGCTTCCTTAGAGGCCTATCTCTCTCCTTGGTTCCGAGAGCTCCTGCCGCTAGTCCTTTGCCTCTGCCCGCTTCCGCCTCTAGCTTCCTCCAAATGCCTCCAAATCCAAAGGTCTGTACTTGAACTTTCAGCCACAGCAAAGGTGGAAGATGGAATGAATCTGTCTCAGCCTCAGAAAGCTTCTAGTGCGCTTACTTTTTTCTGGCCCTGACAGTTCCTCCTTATATGTCCCACACTGAGTATACACCAATCATTGTATCACTAGAAAACCATTATTTGTTGTTGGATTAAATCAGTGCTAAACTAGATTTAGCCACTGTCTCCTCAATTCCACTTAGTGCCTTGTAAGAACCTCAATTGATAAATGGTAAAAGGATATAGACGATTTTCCGATGATGAAATTAAAGCCATCAATTGTTATATAAAAAGATGCTCAAAAACCATTATTGATTAAAGAAATGAAAATTAAAGCAACTGAGATACCACATCATATGTATTGTAATGCTGAGAATAGCAAAGTCATTCACAACTTAGCATCTCACCACTTCTTATTACTATGCACACAATACATTTCACTGCACTTGAGCTCAGGGAGGACTTTCTAGCTTTTTTCTGAGAGTAGTCTGCACATAATTTCTTATAGAACAATAATATTCCTTCAAAAATGCATGGGAAAATGTATTCAATTGTTCTGTAATTAATGGGCAACCTCTCAAGAGCCAAATCTGTGCTCTGAAAAAAGAGCTGTTATCAATATTTTTGTACATGTAGGTTCTTTTTGTAAAATCCCTTTTGGGATTCCGGCCTAGTGGTGGTATTTTCAGGCCAATATATATGCATGGCTTTATGCTTTGGAGGTCTCTGGAGGTCTTGGGAGCAGCCTTTGTTTCAGTTCAGTAATCCCCACAAGTGTAGCCAGGTGTTAAAGTCCAAATCCTTTATGGTCTCCTTCACTTGGGGCTCGGCTAGTTTTCTTAGAGGCCTCCCTCTCTCCTTGGTTCCGAGAACTTGAGCTCCTGCCTGCCTTCTCTGGCTTCTGAAGCTCTCCGAAATGAATCCTGGCTGAGGCTCCTAGCTTATATGTCTACACTCAGTATAAACCAGTCGTTATATCACTAGGAAACCATTATTTGTTGTAGGATTAAATCAACCATACTGAACCATGCTAAACCATTGTCTCTATCAATTCCACTGACTTAGCCCCTTGTTTCAAGTTCAGAGTTCTGGCCCATAACAATTTATGAATTGGGGAATGCTTCTTTTTTTTTTTTTTAATTTGACTCAGTTCCCTATACCTTTGAGATATGAGGCCTTCATCAGAACAACATGCTTCAAAATTCTTTTCATACTTACTATTGGTAACTGTATTTCTCCCCTATTTATTCTATTCTCTTTCCTTTTATACCGTCCTTTCTCAATTTTGGTTTTAACCAGGCCCTTGCACAATTGTGCCCTCTTTTCTATCACCCTCCCTGCTTCTCTTAACCCCTTCCCCTTCTACTTTCCTGCAGGATAAGATAGATTTCTATACAAATATTAAGTGTGTATGTTATTTCTTTTTTGAGCCAATTCTGATGAAACGATTCACTAATTTCCCTCTCTCTCCCCCTCTCCTCCTCCTCCACTGTAAAAGCTTTTATCTTGCCTCTTTTACAGTCAATCATTTACAGCTTTCAGAGTCTTCCTTCCATTGTATCCCAGTACATTGTTCCCTCACCCTTTGATTTTATTAATATATATATATATATATATATATATATATATATTATACCTTCATATTTATGTCACGCCTGTGCCTTTTTACCTGCCTTAATAATGCAAAAGTTCTCATGAGTTACAAATATCATCTTCCCATGTAGGAATGTAAACAGATAAAACTTATGATTTCCCTTACCTCATTTACTTCCATATGTATCTACTGAGTCCTGCATTTGAAAATCAAGTTTTTTAATCATCTCTAGTCTTTTCATTAGGAATGTTTGAACAAGTCCTGTTTCATTGAATGCCCACCTTTTCTCCTGAACAATCATACCCAGTCGTGCTGGGTAGGTGATTCTTGGTTGTAATCATACCTCCATTCCTCTCAGAAATATTATATTTCATGCCCTCACATCTTTATTGTAGAAGCTGTTAATCTTGTGTTGACCTGACTGTGGCTCCACTACACTTGACTTGTTTCTTTCTAGATGTTTCCAATATTTCTCCTTGACCTGGAAGTTCTGGAATTTGGCTATAACATTGCTGAGTGTCTTGATCTTGGGATCTCTTTCAGGAGGTGATTGATGGATTCTTTCAATATGTATTTAACCCTCTGGCTCCAGAATATCAGGACAATTTTCTTCAATAATTCTTTCTTACCTGGTTTTCAAAATCCCTTTTGAGTTCCTTTATAGCATCAGTCCAATTCTGACGGGTCTTGGAGGCTTTGATGTAGGAGCTTAGATTTTGTTATCATTGTCTGATTATGTAATTTGAGCTTCCTTGTCACCACAGTAACTTTCTGTGGTGCTAGTTTCTTTTTTGGTTTGTTCACCTCCCTAGACCATTACATGGCTTTTAACTCTTTGATAAAGTAGGACTGTTTCCAGGTTGAGGGTGCAATCCCTTAGGCTTCAGGGGTTTGGGGGAGTTGTTTTCAGAGATCCTTCTAGGGACCTGCAGTATGAGCCAGCACTGCTGCCCAGATCTGAGTAAGGCCAAAGCCGCAGAGTTTTGCCACAGTGCCAGCCTAGGGGTCCCTGCAATCGGCATCTGACCAGCTGTCCCCCACCCCTCGGCCCCTGTGAGCTGAGATCTCTTGAAGCCACTGCTCTTGGTGTTGGGGTTCTAGCACAGAACTGCTGTGACTGCTGTTAATTCAGGGGCTCCTAAAGCTCCATCCTTGGTGGAGGTTCCACTCATACCCTAGGAAGCCAAACGTTGCTTGCTGGGGTGTCTGTGGCCTCTGTGGGCCAAGGGTCTGGAGATGGCTGCCCTTCCTGGGTTCCTGGGGCAGGGTCTGTGGCGGAACAACCCGCACCTGACATTGCTTTCCAGACCCACCCTGATGCAATAGACTCCTCCTGTCAACCTCCCAAGCCTCCACAAGCTGGACAATTGTCCACGTCCAACTTTGTGTGGTGTCTGATGCTCATATGTGTTGGGGTCATTATTTAAAGGTGTGCCAGGCTCTTGGAGAGAACACGGGTAAGTCCCTATCTTCACTCCACCATGTTGGCTCCACCCCCAGAATATTGAATTCTAGCAAAAATTTGAGGCCAGAGAGGAGTAGATTATATATATATATATATATATATATATATATATATATATATATATATATCTACAAGGGAGCTCCCTGCCTGGTTGCGAGTGCAGATATTGCCTTTTTAGCCAGCCATCTCATATCAAAGCCCGCCTCTCGTTTCAAATAACGCCCTAAATTTATGCAATGGAGGGTACTGAATTCCTTCTGTGTCAATAAGGATTCAGACAACACCATCGACATCCCGGTTATCTGCCATAGTTTCTGTCCCATCAGAAGTCATCTGAAACAGGTGAAGACTCTGCAGCAGTGAAGGCAAAGACCAGACTGAGTGGCCTGGGTACCTTCCTTCTTCCAGGCTGCTAGAAGCAGCTGAGGCTCATGATGAAGCCATGTTCTCTGCAGCAGGAGCGGAAGACGTTTAGCCACACAAGCCACAAACACTAACTCGACACTGACATGGCGAGGTCATTTTAGTCCTCTTCAAACAGGAAGAGGAGCAGCCCAAGCCCACCTCCTCAGGCCTGTACCTGCCTCCGCCACACCAACTCCTGACCTGTCACGGTTGGTTTTCGCCAATCAGGACTCCTCCTTTTCCAAAGGTTTGGTGTTTGGTCTCCAAGGTCATCAATTTAGCGATCATCAGATAGTCGACTTAATACATTGCTGATTCATTACCCAGAAACTCTGTATCTTGGGCTTTCATTGCCCCTGAACCCTGTTCTCTTTCCCTCTCCTTCGGGTGCACTCCATTCTGAACCAAGCTGTCCTTGCACTTCAGGCACTACCAGCATTCTCAAACGTGTGGTGCGTACCCGTGGCCCTGGTTCTTTCTCTACACAGGCCTTTTAGGCCTTCAGGAGATCCAACTGTCCCTAGACCTAGAGATGGGAGGGACCTCAGAAACCATATAGTTCAATGTCCCTCTTTTTACAGAGCTGATTTGTTAAAGGTCCTGAGCAAGGTTTTACATTGAGAGTTTCAAGGGATATCAAAGGGTATATATGCAACCTACTCAGTTTACAGATGGAGAATCTGAGGTCCACAGAGAAGTGACTGCTACAGGCATGCACAGGAATATAGACCTGGTGCTGAAAAGTTCGCAGAGGTTCTGATATGGAACTTTCTCATTTTATGATTTGGGAAAGGAAACTCAGAAGCCCTAAGTGACCTTCCCAGGGCCAAACAGGTCATCAGAGACAGAGACAGAACTTGCACCTGGGCCTCGTTGGCTCCCAGTCCAAGTTCCTTCCATTCTGTCCAAAATGGCCTCCTTACAAACCCTCACTATCTCTTTCTATGAACCGGTAAAGATGCTGTTATCGAAAAGCAGTGTCTAAGTTGGTGACTCCGAGGTGAGGGGCAGTGGGAAGCACAAAAGAGCAAACTCAGTGAGTTCTGGAGCCGAGCTGAGACAGCACTTCTGGTGCTCCTCCCTTCATCCTCTCTTCCTCTGTCTCATTCTCTCCCTTTCCCTCTCCACAGAACCAAGCCCTGTGCCGGACAAGTAGTCAGGGCGCAACAGGGATTTTTCGAGAGCAACTGACTTAAAAACAATGACCCTGGAACTGATTCTTCAGATTTCCTTTGACCATCATCTCTTCAGCACTTTCTCAAATCTTTTTTTTTTAACCCTAAGAAGTCTTTCCTTATTGTTGCAAGTCCTCCACAAAAACAAAGCTCTTGCAGATTTTCCTATTCTATTCTCTGTCAGACCTTGGAAGGAAAAGCAGAACAGAATACTCTGTGGGAATTCACATTGGCTCTTTTCTAACCATAGCGGGCTCACTGTCCAGGGCTCTGTGGTGTTTGGAGATGGCTTACCCTGCAGGAAAGGACAACTGGGCTCACGTGGTCCATTATTCTGCTTCCTTACCTAGCACAGTAGCTGTAGAAAGAAGGAGGTTTTCTGTGTTGCCATGGTCCTGGGATTGATTTGTAGACAATCTGTCTTTTTGCTCTTTGATGGCAGGACTTGATACACTGATGCCTGGGGTAATCCTCAGACATGTGGAGCGGGGTGAGCAGGAGATGAGGAAATCCCCTCAGACTCTGGTAGACAGAAGGTTTTCTGGAGACTTACAGGGTGGTGGAGTGGCCATGTCTCCTTAGGCCCCTTCTGCTGCAGAAGTAGGATTGACTTCTCTTGTTTCCATGATAGGATGCCCACAGATTTACATCACTTTTGGTGCTAAATGATGGTTTTATACCTGTTATTACCTCATAACATAAGCTGTGTGTGAATCCTTGCAAATCTCTCATGAAAGTATTATGTAGGTAGGAAGACAAAGAATTCAGTTCAGGTCAATAAGGATCTAGTGAGTGCTCAGCACCACTTAGGGGGTGTTATTTTTTCTTTAAAATAGAAAAGCCACTCCTTTCCTTATACCTCCAGTCTCAAAACTGCTAGAGAGATGAGAGGAGCTTAGTAATATGAGAGAACAGAAGGCAGCAGGATGTAGTGGATACAGAACTGAAATTTATGTCAGGAAAACCCAGGTTCGAATGTGCCCCACACACTTCCGAGCTGTGCCCTCTCACAAAAGCACCGGACCTCTGAGATTTGCAGTTTCCTCCTCTGCAAAGGTGGGGGATGGAACTAACTGGTCTCTGAGGCTTCTTTCATCCCTAATCCAGGGTCATGGAATGACTGGTAGAGAGGGAACTGAGGCGATAGATATACACCATATAAGCTTGATAGTGCCAGAGAGGGAGAGAGACAGAGACAGAAATAGAGAGCTGAAGAGAGGGAAAGACACACAACCAGACAGAAACATGGCTTTGTTCAGATGGAGCATAACAATGGGATATGGATGGCAATCATTTAACATCTGCAAGTAGAGGAGCTATTCTGGAATCCCAGCCCCGCTACTTAGGACAATTACTACAGCTGTAGCCACACTTATTGACTTCATAAATTCCCAGGGTTTTCTTTTCGATTTACTAACCCTGCTCACCAAAGTCAATATTTACCTGCATGCCTCATTTGATAAGGGCCAAGTCTCACTCTTATTTGATATTATTTTCATAAATTGCCTTTAAAACTATTACCCTTGTTTTTGAATTTGTTTTCTCTGAATATTGCTCTTGTGAGTGATTTGTGTCAATATTTTATTGAATGAAGTGAAAGTAAGGGTGAAAGCTAATCAGCGATGTCTCTACAATTGTACGTTCTTGTCCTATATCAGATGATCTTTGCAATCATGAGCAGTTTAATAGGTAATTTCAACACTGATTATTTGGCTTTATTTCCTATGTACACTGAAGGAATTCATTACTCACTTCAGTTATCACCCTTCTTTGCCATGTAACCTGGAGTAAACTGTTGAAATAAATAGGTTGAAAGAAATTAAATTACACCGTGGAATTCATCTAAGTGTAATATTAAGAAATAGACATAATAGGATGTCTTTAAAAGAGGATTGTTGATGTATTTTTCCTTGTCCTAAATTTTAAAGTAGATTGCAGTATCCTGTTTGGACACAAGATGTCAGTGAAAGAAGATGTGTAACGTTCCTCAAAGCCAAGTAATTGGCAAACAAGCTTTTAACATGCACATACTTTGAATTTCATTCAATTCAGTAGGCATGTATCGATCACCTACTATGTGCCAGGCACGTTGTGCCAGTCGTAAGGGATTTCTGGAAATTGAGAGTCATGTGAAATCAAGAATAAGTGGACAATTACATTAAAACACATGGAAGAGAACAGTATATGACTAACAAAGTAGGATGTAGATAAATTCTCAAGATTTTTAAAAGTCAACGACTGGAGTCTCTGTTTAATTCCAGGTGTACAGGGGAGATACTGGAGTTTCTAGAATGGTTTTATTGACCCAAGTCTAAATATTTCAGAAACTGCAGAGACCCCGTGTCAGCAAAAGAGTGTGCTATGTCCTTGAAGGTCAATGAATTCATCAGGGAGCATTTACTAGATGCCTACTTTGTAGGAGTCATGGGAGACAGCCTGTGCAGTGATATGTAGATGGGTAATGAAGTATCATGTGTGAGGAAGAGGAAGCAGGAAAACCTTGCTGAATAGAGCTCCTGAAGGGCTATGCCCTCCTGTCTGTCCAGACTTCTTGCACCTCAGGCTTTGAACCGGTGACGTTGGTACCCTGGTTATCGCACAAACAAGACACTCCATCTCTCAGCTTCTGGCATTTTCTCTGTGGTCCCCATTGCTTGGAATGCTCTCCTTTCTCATCTGCTTCCCTTCCAACTAAAATCTTATCTTTTATGAGAAGTCTTTCCTAAACTTTCTTAATTCTAGTGCCTTCACATGGTCAATTCTTCCTATTTTTTCTGTATGAAGTCTGTATGTATTTGTTGTTTCTCCTTTAGAACTGAAGCTCCTTGAAAGAAGAAAATTTTCTTTGGAATCCCAAGGCTGAGCACTTTGCCTGGCACACTGTACTCACTTAGGAAATGTTGACTGATTAATGGTATCATTATCAAGTTGTATATGATAAGGATATAAAGGTAAGACGTAGCCAGGTTTGAAAGGATTGTAAGGGACAAACAGAAGGGTCTGTATGACATCCTAATTGGATTGGGGAGCCACTGCATTAACTGAAAGGATTAATTGACCCAGGGATTTAGAACATCCTTTTGACTGCTGACTGAATAATGGATCAGGGAGCCAAAATGGCAGAGAGGACACACATTTCTTTCTAACCTTCTCCTACAACTTTCAGACTAATTAGCAGATCCAGTTCTGGATGGTAGAATCCAGGAATATTGGGAGTGCAACAAATTACCAGCAGAAGATAATTTTGAAGATTGCCAGGAAAGGCCTGTTTCAATTGGAAACGGCAGGGAGGCAGCCAAGCACAAGCAGGCTGAGCACAGACGGCAGCACAGACAATGCAGAGTCCCGGGGTGGTGCAGACTCTGTGGAGCAGTGCAGACTCCATGTGGCGGAGAATCTAAGGGGATGAATCTACAGGAATCTGCAGTAGTGTTGGCCACTCTGCCCTGCTTGCAAGCCAGTAGATCGGCAGAGAAGTTATAAAATATCCAACACAGACACAAAAGGCAAATAGTGAGTCCTGAAGTGCCAGAATCTCATGGGACCTGACCATGCCCACCCAGCACCGGGAGAAAACCAGTACTGACCCAGCACAGTCGGGGCCATGTGTAGAGGAATCCACTGTTTGCAGCGAGAGCTTGGAAAATATCCCCTGCCCTAAAAGCAGATCCCAATTTTTTAAAAAAATGAGTAAGAAAGCCAAGAGAACTCTGACCACAGACAGTTTTTATGGTGAAAGAGAAGAGCAGAAATCCTGCTCCTCAAATCCTGAGGAGACTAAAAGCAGATCTAAAAGCAGATCATCTCCAGATGAAACCCAAGTGATATAATATGATCCCCATCACACAAGGCTCTCCTAGAAGAAATTAAAAAGGATCTTAAAAGTGAGCTAGAAGAAAATGGGAAAGGAAATGAAAACTTTGCAAGAGGGTTTGGAAAGGCATATATTTCATCAAAAGATAATTTGATAAAATAGAAAAGAAAAAACTCCCAGATAAATAGAATTTGTGAAATAGCAAAATAAAATCACTCCTTAACAAACAGAATTTGTGAAATGGAAAAAAATTCCATAGAAGAAAACAACTCATTTAAAAATTCATTTGGACAAATACAGAAAGAATTAAAAAAAAAGTAAATGAAGAAAATACTTCACTAAATTTCATAATTGAACAAATGGAAACGAATGACTCAATGAGACAACAAGAATCAGTCAAGTAAAAGAAAAAAAAAAGAAAAAATGTAAAATTATTTTCTTCAGGTTCTTTTTTATCTTTTGTATTTGGCCAATTGAATTCTTAAATGAGTTGCTTTGTTCAATGGGTTTTTTTCCATTTCTCAAATACTGTTTGTCAAGGTGTTTTCTTTTTCAATTTTGTCAAATCTATTTTGTAAGGATTGTTATGCTTTTACTATTTCGTCAAGTCTATTTTGTAAGGAGTTATTTGCTTTTTCCATTTTGCTAAGTCTGCTTTTAAGGATTTTCAGCCTTTAAAAGCATTTTCAGTCAATATAACAACAGAAGATCTTGCAATGATAAACAAGCCATGTAACAACAAATAATTTTTTAAACCATCTTTCTTAAGTCACAGTAAATATTTGCATTTCCTTTAGCCCATGGTTGTCATTGTACCATATTACTGAGGTCCACATTCTTTCTTCAAAGAGCCATAACCAATTCAAATATAAAGGAGCCACAATAAGGATCACCCAAGATCTAGCAGCATCCACATTAAAAGATCGAAGGGCCTGGAATATGATATTCCGAAAGGCTAAGGAACTCGGTATGCAACCAAAAATAACTTACCCAACCAGAATGAGCATCTTTTTCCAGGGAAGAAGATTGTCATTCAACAAAATAAGTGAATTTCACCTATTTTTGGTGAAAAAACCAGAACTTAACAAGAAGTTTGATCTGCAAATATAGAACGCAAGAAAAAACTAAAAAGGTTAAAAGAAATCTTGGGAACTATATTTCTGCTGTAAAGATGTATAAAAAATACATGTATACCTTGTTCTAGAAATTAGAGGTGGAAAGGACATTGTATCAGAAAAAGGGTAATTTGGGGGTACTATATCTCACAAAGAGGCAAAGGAAACCTATTATATCTGAGAGAAAGAATGGAGGGGGATGAATATAGTGGGTATTTTATTGCCATAAGAATTGACTTTAAGAGAAAAAGTGTTAGACATATTCAATATATGGTGAAACTTCTCCCATCTCATTGAAAAGTGAGAAGGGAAAAGTGAAAAGGGAAGGAATAAGCTAAGCAGAAGGGAATACGGAAACCGTGAGGGAAAGGAGTAAGATAGGGGGAGGAACTCTAAGGTGAGGAGGAGGGATACTCAAAAGGGAGGGCTGTGAGAAGCAAGTGGTGCTCACAAGTTTAATACTGGGAAGGGGGGGAAGGGGGAAAGAAGGGAGAAAAGCACAAATAGGGGTTAAGAAGATGGCAAGTAATACAGAATTGGTAATTTTAAGCATAAATGTGAACGGGGTAAACTCCCCCATAAAGAGGAAGCGATTAGCAGAATGGATTAAAAGGCAGAATCCTACAATATGTTGTTTACAGGAAACACACCTGAAGCAGGGAGATACATGCAGAATAAAGGTAAAAGGATGGAGCAAAATCTATTATGCTTCAGGTGAAGTCAAAAAAGCAGGGGTAGCCACCCTGATCTCAGATCAAGAAAAAACAAAAATTGATCTAATTAAAAGAGATAAGGAAGGAAACTATATCTTGCTAAAGGGTAGCATAAATAATGAAGCAATATCAATATTAAACATATGTACCAAGTGGTGTAGCATCTAAATTCTTAAAAGAGAAATTAAGAGAGCTGCAAGAAGAAATAGATAGCAAAACTATAATAGTGGGAGACCTCAACCTTGCACTCTCAGAATTAGATAAATCAAATCATAAAATAAATAAGAAAGAAGTCAAAGAGGTAAATAGAATACTAGAAAAGTTAGATATGATAGACCTCTGGAGAAACTAAATGGAGACAGAAAGGAGTACACTTTCTTTTCAGCAGTTCATGGAACCTATACAAAAATAGACCATATATTAGGACATAAAAACCTCAAATTCAAATGCAGTCAGGCAGAAATAGTGAATGCATCCTTTTCAGACCACGATGCAATAAAAATTACACTCAACAAAAAGCCAGGGGAAAGTAGACCAAAAAATAATTGGAAACTAAATAATCTCATACTAAAGAATGATTGGGTGAAACAGCAAATCATAGACATAATTAATAACTTCACCCAAGAAAATGACAATAATGAGACATCATATCAAAATGTGTGGGATACAACCAAAGCGGTAATAAGGGGAAATTTCATATCTCTAGAGGCTTACTTGCATAAAGTAGAGAAACAGAAGGTCAAAGAATTGGGCTTGCAACTAAAAATACTAGAAAAGGAACAAATTAAAAACCCCCAAACACTAAACGTGAAATTCTAAAAATAAAAGGAGAAATCAATAACATTGAAAGTAAAAAAAAAAAACTATTGAATTAATTAATAAAACTAAGAGTTGGTTCTATGAAAAAACCAACAAAATAGACAAACCCTTAGTAAATCTGATTAAAAAAGGAAAGAGGAAAATCAAATTGTTAGTCTTAAAATGAAAAGGAGAACTGCCACTAATGAAGAGGAAATTAGAGCAATAATTAGGAATTACTTTGCCCAACTTTATGGCAATAAATTGACAACTTAATGGAAATGGAAGAATACCTTCAAAAAAAAGGCCCAGATTAACAGAGGAAGAAGTAAATATCCTAAACAGTCCCATATCAGAAAAAAAATAGAACAAGATATTAACCCTCCCTAAGAAAAAACCCCAGGAAATGGATTTACATGAATTCACCAAACGTTTGAACAATTAATCCAATGTTATAAAACCATCTGAAAAAATAGGGACCAAAGGAGTCCCACCAAACTCCTTTAATTGACACAGACATGGTAATTGATACCAAACCAGGTAGGCTGAAAACAGAGAAAGAAAAATTAAGACCAATCTCTTAATGAATATCAATGCAAAATCTTAAATGAAATATTAGCAAAAAGATTACAGAAAATCATTTCCGGGATAATTTACACTATGATCAAATAGGATTTATACCAGGAATCGGGGCTGGTTTAATATTAGGAAAACTACGGCCATAATTGAATTATATCAAAACCAAACCAAAAAAACCATATTGATCATCTCCAATAGATGCAGAAAAAGCATTTGATAAAATCCAACATCCATTCCTAATAAAAAAGGGAGATAGGGAAAAATGGACCTTTTCTTAAAAATAGTCAGGGCATATATTTAAAAACCATCAAAAGCATGAATGCAATGGGAAAAACCGGAATCTTTCCCAGTAAAGATCTGGAGGAAGCAAAGGTTGCCCCACTGTCACCATTATTATGCAATATTGTATTAGAAACACTAGCCCGGCAATAAGAGTCCGAAAGGTTAAAGGAATCAGAATTAGGCAGTGAAAACCAAACCTTCCTCTTTTGCAAATGATTGATAGTATACTTTAGAAACCCAGAGATTCAACCAAAAAAGGTATTAGAAATAATCCATAATTTCCTTAAAAGTTGAGGTTATAAAATAAACCCCATAAATCCTCAAGTATTTTTATACATCACCAAAAAACCAACAACAAGAGATACAAAGAGAAAATTCATAGAATAATTTCGACAGCATAAAATATTTAAATCCATCTACCAAAGGGTTAGAATTATTGAGCAAAAGTTAAAAAACCTTTCCACACAAATAAAGTCAGGAATTAAAACAATTGGAAAAAATATCAAGTGTTCCTGGATAGGGCGAAAGGCAAAATAAATTAAAGATGACAATACTCCCTAAACTAATCTTTTATTTAGTGCTATACCAATCAGACTTCCAAGAAAATATTTTAATGATCTAGAAAAATAACAACAAAATTCATATGGAATAATAAAAGGTCAAGAATCTCAAAAGAATTAATTGAAAAAAAGTCAAAATGAAGGTGGGCCTAGTTGTTACCTGATCTAAAACTATTATGAAAATCCCAAAATCACTTGGTATTGGCTGAAAATAGATTAGTTGATCAGTGGAACAGGTTGGGTTCACAAGACAGAAAACTAGCTATAGCAATTTAGTGGTTTGACAAACCCAAAGATCCTAACTTTTGGGATGGAATTTTTTTGACAAAAACTGCTGGGATAATTGGAAATTAGTATATAGAAATTGGGCAGGACCCAACAACCCATATACCAAGATAAGATCAAAATGGGTCCATGATTTAGACAAAAGAACAAGATTATAAAAAATTGGAGGAACATGGGATATTTTTATCTCTCAGACTTGTGGAGGAGGGGAAGGAAATTTGTGACTAAAGACGAACTTGAGGAAACTATTTTTACAAAAGAAAAATTTTGATTACTAAATTAAAAGCTTCCAAAACAAAACTAATGCAAACAAGATTAGAAGGGGAAGCAAAAACTGGGAAAAAATATCTTCACAGTTAAAGGTTCTGATAAATCCCCATTTCCAAAATATATAGAGAACTGACTCTTATTTATAAAAACCAAAAATTCTCCAATTGAAAATGGTCAAAGAAATGAAGAGACAATTTTCAGATGATGAAATTGAAATTATTACCATTCATATGAAAGAATGTTCCAAATCATTATTAATCAGAAACAAATTAAGAAACTCTGAATTCATTTACACACCTGTCAGATTGGCTAGATGACAGGAAAAATAAATGATATTTGGAGGGATGGGGAAAACTGGGACACTGATACATTATTGGGTGAAGCTGGAACGAATCCAACCATTCTGGAGGAAACAATCAAGGAATTATGCCCAAAAGTTATCAAACTTGCAACCCTTTGATCCAGCAGTGTTTCTAATGGGCTTATACCCAAGGAGATATAAAGAAGGGAAAAGGGCCAGTATGTCCAAAATGTTTGGGGCCCTATTTGTAGTGGGCTGAAGTTAGAAACTAGGGATACCCCATCAATTGGAGAATGGTTGAGTAAATTGTGGTATATGAATGTTATGGAATATTATTGTTCTGTAAGAAATGACCAAAAGCAAGATGAATACAGAGAAGCTTGGAAAAATTACAGAACTGATGCTAAGGAAATTGGCAGAACCAAAGAGATCTTATATCTCAACAACCATACTTATGAAGATGTAATCTGATGGGTGGTTTTTTGACAAAGAGACCTAATTCGGTTCAGTTGATCAAGATGGACAGGAAAAAGTTACACCCAAAAAAACATGGGAAATGAAAGTAAACTGCCATTTTTGTTTTTCTTGGGGGTTTTTTTCACCTTAATCCAATTTTCCCGGCAACAAGAAACCGTTTTGGATCTGCACACATACATTGTATCTAGGATATACTAGGACATATTCAACATATATAGGACTGCTTGCCATCTAGGGAGGGGGTGGAGGATGGGAGGGAAAAAACGTAACAGAAGTGAGTTCAAGGGATAATGTTGTAAAAAAATTACCCTGACATGGATTCTGTCAATAAAAAGTTACTATAATAATAAAAAAAAGAAAAAATGACGAGACATCTGGCTAAGGAAAATGCCAATGAGATTTGCAAAATAATTATATGGGGACTAGACAAAGATGCTCCTTTAGAGGAGATCATAAGACGCTGTGCCACAGTGGGCACAAAATTCTTATTATACCCAAACTACGATGAACATGGAAAGACAGGGTCCCTCTTGGCACGGGACTTCTAGAGAATTCGTCGATGTTTTCAGTGTGGAAAAGGTTGGACATTTGAGGCTCATTGTAGATATGGAATAGAATGAAAGGCAATTGAGGCCCAAAACCCCATGCCCAAAATGTAACCGAGGCTTTCAATTGGGCCTCTGAATGAATCGACTCCCAAAAATGAGGGACAGGCCCAGCTCCCTAAAAGATCAATCAGGGCCTCGGGGGGGGAAGATGGCAGTCAAGGGTTACACCCAGAGGGGCCTTTAGAAATTGATAGTGAGTATGATCAATCAAGCCAAAACAATCGGATGGAAAGGGAGATTCAAATCAATCCCCAAAAGGCAAATCGGGGGTAAAGAGGATTGCAATTAGGAAAAAAAGTTGATGCAGTAGGAAACTACTGAGATATCCCCTGGAGAAGTGAAATCTATTTCTGTCCAGCCTATGGATCCCTTGTCTCCAGGTACAGTAGGCGACCATTTCAACCTCCAGGACCAACCAAACCAATTGGCCATCCACTAATGTGGGAAACTGGGGAATCTGTATTAATATCCCAATCACTATTACAGGTAGACAACCTGTGATTTATCAACCAGGGGAAGTAGTAGCATCAGGCTTACCAATACCCCAAAGATAATCTGATGACAGTTGCCGGATTCCGCTTCAAGCAGCAGAGTCCAGGAATATTTTGGACTGCAGCTGTGGACAGATGCTATTTCCTTTTATTGAATGGAATACCGTTAAAAAGGTTATAGACACAGGTGCAGATCAAATTGTCATTAGAGGTGCCCGCTTGGCCCAGTCACTACCAAAGATTAAAGCAGACACCTACATGTCTGGGTGTAGGGAGGATCAAAGCAGCTGGAAATTCTGCCCCTTGATATGGACTTTTGAAGGCAAAACAGGAGTTTTTACCCTTTTATAGTGAAAAATCCCCATCAATCTGTGGGGGGAGACGTTTTACAGCAATTGGGGTTAAAAAATGAGTCCTTTGGTTTTTAACGGGGGCTGCTGTTGAAGGTTTCCAACACTTTCACCTGTTCCTCTCCAATGGAAAACTGATGCCCAGTGTGGATAGAGCAGGGCCCTTAAGTAAACGATAAAATTAGGTTATTAGATATAGTACAGGAGCAGCTTGACCAAGGACATTAAAACCTTTCTAAGTCCTTGAATTTCCCGTGTTTTTTGAAAAAGAAATCAGCTCAAACTCCGGTCCCCAAAGGCTCCGGCCTGGGCAAGTGACACTTTCCCCCTTTTGTCTCTAGCCTTAAGGGACCGATAACCCTACCCCTAATAAGGAGTTTGATAGTTCGGCCAGGCTGAATCCACTTCCTGTTGGGGAAGGGAAACCCCCACCAGAGCACCCCATACCTCAGGCCGGAAATCGGTTTAATCTTTCCCTGCTCCAGAAGGAAGCTGGTAACCCCCCAGCCTGGAGACCCACCCAAAGGCTTTAAAAAGAAAAAAAGATGAAAAAACGATCGACAGCTTCTATTGCAGAAAAAGAGCAGGTCAACAAACCTAAGAGACCCCAAAACAAAAAATGCATCAGATTCCTTTACATGATGCTCTCATAAGAAACATTAAAAGTCTCAAAAGAGAGAAGAAAAATGGGGAAAGGAAAAGAAGCCTTTAAAAGGCAACAACCCCAAATACGAATTGGAAAAAAAAATTCACTAGAAAGTAGGTTTGTGAAAAAAGACAAAGAACTCGCAAAAATGGATTGAATTGGAAAAGACAAAAGAACACGCAAGAAAGTAGGGATCCGTGAATTCGAAAAAGACAAAGAAAACACGCAAGAAAGTAGGATCCCTTGAATTGGAAAAGAAAATAATTCACTAAAAAAAATTGGTGAAATGGAAAAAATTCCACAGACCAAAAACAATACATTCCAAACCCAATTGGACATATAAGAAAGAAGTAAAAAGCTAATGAAGAAAAATAATTTTTTAAAATTAGAACTGAACAAATTGAAACCAATTATTCAGGGGCAAGAATCAGTCAAGCAAAAACAAAAATGACAAATGGAAAAAAACGGGTTATCACTTGCAAAAACCACAGACTTTGGAAAATAGATCTAGGAGAGATAATCTGAGGGATTATCGGACTTCCTAAAAACTATGATGAAAAAAAAGCCTAGATACTAATTTTAAAGGAAATCATCAAAAAGAACTTGGATGTAATAGAATCAGAAGGTAAAAATAAAGAAAGAATTAATCGAACACCTTCTAAAAAACCCTAAAATAAAAACCCCAAAGGAAATTGTGGAAAATTTAGAACTATCAGATTTAGGAAAAAATTTCAACAGCCAAAAAACCATTTAAATACCGAGGTGCCACAATAAGGATCCATTTCACCATGCCAGCCCTTAAAAAGAAACCAAAAGGCCTTTTGGAGAACTTGAACTGGCTTTATCCAATTGGTTGAAAAGTCACTCAAAAACCCTTGAAAATCAGTTTTTGCCCACAAGAGGCACCCCAACAGCAGGCCTTCAATAAGGGAGACAGTGTGATAAGGGGTGAACCTCCCGAAAGAACAAAGCCTTTTTACCCAGCGCTTTGGTTGGGAATTTTATTAAAGGCCCACCAAGGAGCGACAAATTATCTGGGACAAGACCTGACAAGATATACACCTTTTATAACCAATACACAAATTTGTGTGTTGTGAGACCATCCAAGTGGCAAATTTTATTAGCCATGACTCCAAAATTTTTTACATGGGTCTCCTTAAAGATAGCTAGACTATTACCAAACTGGCGATGGATTCTTGAAGAAAAGGTTTCTAAGTTCCTCTTAAAGGACCCTTCTTCACGGATGATCCAAACATAATATTTGTTTTGTACCTCATTGAATCCTAACTTTTAAAGAGGTAAAGTCAGAACCCTTTCAGTTCACTAGCAAGAATGGTTGTTTGCGATCATTTAGTTTTACTTTTATCCGGAACATAAATATAATATCTGATTCCCGCCTTTCAGTAGGTGTGGTACAAAAACTTAACAGCCCAAATAAAATTTGCAGTTCTTTATATATCAGTTTTGAAACTTGAGCAAGTGAAAAATCCAAGTAAGATTCTATATTGATGCCATTCTCATAGTGGACTTCCAGGTCCCTATTTGATGGCAACCAAAAGGCAGATAGCCTTCTAACTATGTTGGTCAATACCCTTTGTTCCAAGAAGCCCAGGAATCTCATTCTAAATATCATCAGGCTGCTCGAGCTTTATGTTTACAATTTGGAATAACAAGAGAGGAAGCCAGGAGCATAGTAAAAGCCTGTACGGCTTGCCTTCCTTTCCACGCCCCTACACTGCAACCAGGCAAGAACCCTCGTGGTTTGAGACCCAATGAAATCTGGCAAATGGATGTGACCCATTATAAATCTTTTGGTCATCTGTCTTTCATCCACATTGTGGTAGACACCTTTTAAATTTTACTTTGCAATACCAGCGAAAAGAACAGCCCAGGGTCACTGAATTCCTATACAAGCATTTGCCATTATTGGGTGTGCCAAGCAATAAAAAAAGACAATGGTCCTGCTTATACTTAAAACAGTTTTGCCCACTTTTGTACAGTATAAGATTTTACACACCAGGCATACCTTTTAATCCTCAAAAGGACCAGGCAATATGGAGAGGAGAAACAGAGATATTAAAAGTTCTCCAAAAACAAAAGAAAGGGGGCCACAAGGTAATCATAGAGAACTTCTTCTAGCCCTTTATACTATTAACTTTGATTTTTTGGTAAAGGGCTGGCCCGGAGAAGGTTTTTAACCAACGGAAGGTCAGTGTCCAGTGGAGCAGCTCCACTATCTTTAGATAATCCCGGGTGATTGGAGAAGAAATGGTGTAGGGAAAGGACCGAATAGGCTAACTGCTTTGGGGGAGGGTTTACTTGTATCTCTACAGGTGGAGAAGGAAATCAAATGGGTGCCAATGAGCCATATTCGCCTTTGTCCATTCCAGAGAGATGGAAAAAGACCCTTGAAACAAAGGGAGACCCAAGAAATATCGGGTGGTTCTTTGTTGATTGTGCTCCACCACTGGAAAAAGAGCGTGGCAGTTGGATTTTGACCTCATGGACATCAAAGATTGTTGGATTAAAACGCTCAGGAATCTTGGATTCTCTGAAACATGATAAGATTGTTTAGGATTTGAAAACCCTCAGGAATCATTGGATTTTCTGAGACTAGGATTTGAAAACCCTCAGGAATCATTGGTTCTCTGGAAATGATAAGACTGTTACAGGACTTTCAAAATCTGTTGGAATCATTGGATTCCTAACAAAAAAGACTTTTTTTGGGACTTCAAAAACTCAGGGGATCACTGGGTTCTGAACATGAAAGCAATGGACAATAGATTGGTTTTGGACTATCTTGGCTGCTGAAGAAGGGGTGTGACTGTTGTTTTACTTCCTCCTTCAGGGACTTCTGGTCTTTTCCAACACCATGTTGATTTATATTGTTTGGTTTGGCTACTTGATGTACAATTCATGTTTGTTAACATCACACGAGCCTGACTGACTGGGGGAGGTCATCCCTAAAACCTTCTGGTTAAGTTATTGCTTGTGTAATACCTCCCAATGCTGGATGGGTTTGTGATAAAAGACCCTTTCAGCCCGAAACCCCTTCTTAGCCCCCCACTTCCTTTGGTGCTTTTCATCCCTTTCCTAGATGTCGGGAGGGTGTGATTCTCCTTTTGGTTTTCAAGCCTTTTCCTGGAGAAGTCAGGGGGGCTGTGATCACCTCCTTTCCGGTGCTCACCTCCTTCCCTGAGAAGTTAGGGAGGCTGTGATTACCTCCCCTTAGTTTGACCTCCCCTGAGGGTCAGGGATGGAAACCACCTGTGTTCTAAAATTTAAAAAAAGGGATGTAATGGGCTTGAGGTTTGGAGTTGATGCACTGGGGCCCCGGGACATGAGGCTAAAATAATTGGGCTATACTTATTAATATACATGATTGGATAAAGAATTTTTTGCCCCCCTGCAAGTCCTGATGTGTTGTAGAGGAAATGACAATCTTGGGTTGGGTGGAGGCAAGAGAGAGGAACAGGAAGAGAAGCTGGGAGAGATTGGGCCTGGGTTCCTATTCCCTGGCTGCTGGTCATGTGGCTGGGGGGTCTAGCTAGCTTCGGCTCAGCTGCACACATTGCTATCGCCGAATATCTTCCACCTCTGATCCTTCTTCACTGAGAATAAAGACTGACGATTTTTCCCTAACCTGAATTCCTGACTCCTGCTGATTTAAAAATACACGGGCTTCACAGCTGTCAATTGGTATTCCCTGGCCAAATTCCTGACACAAATTCTTGGACTGCTTCTGTCTAATTTTACAACCTGGTCCCAATCCAGATGTCAGTGGTCTCCATCACCCTCACATCTGCAGTAACCTAAGAGCTTCCTCAGAAAAGTCCTTTATCACTGGGATCGACAGCAGTCCCCACCAAAAACAAATTTAGGGGAGCTAATTCCTTGGGTCTCCCTTGACCCAGCCAATAGACCCTCCAGACTCCCAAGAGCCTTATCTTGAGTTTACATGTGTATTTTCTTTCAGACTGCACTTTACCGGCCATCAGGACTCTACTTCCTTCACTCTTCAGTTCTGCTTTCCATTGAGTGCCTCTGCTTCTGCTCATTGTGTAAGAGGGGAGGGAGGCTGTACACTCAGAGCTAGAGACCATAGAGAAAACTACTGTGTAGGTGCACCTCTCCCCATTTTGGGGTGCACAGCCATCTCTTCCAAAGACTTCCGATACCAGACAAGCCCCCAACTGTGTGGGATGTGAGAGACCCCTACCCCAAACGACTACTCAGAGATTCTTCAAAGG
>NW_022290856.1:0-26184 GCF_902635505.1 Sarcophilus harrisii | reverse complement strand
CAAAACTGATTCTAGCCTTCCTTAGAACTTCCATAGACAGAGGAAGCTGAGTGAGGAGCTTTTGGCTATGGCAGTCAGAAGATGAATTAGAGAAAAATTGGCTGGAATTAAAACACAGATTATAGTAGTTAAACATTCATGTCAGACTTTAGGCTGGCACAGTTTTTATAAATCATTTTCATTATATTTATATATATATATATAATTTCAGAGGATAAAAACTAAAAAAAGAATCAATAATGCTTTTAAGCAAAAGATTGAGATGTGACAAAAGTAGTCTTGAGGGCTCAAAAGTCAGTTTTATGTGCACGGGGAACATCAGTATCAAACTAGCTGGTATCTTTTCTCTATCAGGGTCCCAAAATGTCACAGAGATTAGGGATAGCTCTGGATCTAAAGGAAACTGCGTTGTAGAATGAATGCAAACCAAAGGGCAAGACCAGGTCGGAAGGCAAAGTTTCTCAGAACCACCAGAATCCAAAGGCTGTGTTTGCAAGTAAGGAAGCTGGCAACAAAGCACATTTCCAGCCAAACAGGGCTCTGTGAGATCCAGTAGAATTAGCAGAATTGGAATTGGTCCAATGTTCTCTACTTCCCAAAGCTTTGCCTCTCCCTATGGAGACACGTCCTTTATGCTCTTGCATTAATAGAAAATCTTGGGCTGATCCCAGGTAAGAGTACCGTGTGTGCCAGTGGAGCTGTGAGCACCGACACAGGGGTGTCCCGCAGAGGAAATGAGCAAGGAGAGATGCTTACATGACGGCCAAAATAGGTCGCTTTGTGACCTTGCAATTTAGGAAGAGGAGAACTTTCCCATATATTGCCTCAGTAATAGAATTCACAGTTGGGTGAGTTAATGAGTGGATAGACCATGTGCAGTGCTCTATTCTAAGTATTGGGAATAGATAGAAAAGTGAGACAGTCTCTGCCTTCAGAGGGCTTCCATTCTAATAGCGGGAGCAAATCATGTGGAAAGTATCAGATGCAAGTCAGAAGGAAGGATCCTGTGAGCCGTAGAATATGACAGCAAAGCAGATGGAAAGGACGCTTTTCCTCTTTCTTTAAATAAATTTTTATTGTTTTGTTGTTACCATAGTTTCACATAGCATTCTACCCCCTTTCCTTCCTGTTCCCATATGATAAATACTATTTTAAAAGCAAAAAAGGAACAATAAAAGGAAAAAAAATTAATATAACTGAAAATATATGCAAAATGTAACCTTTGCAGACCTTCTATAGCAGGAAGGAGGGGTGGGAATTTTCTCTCATATCTCTTTTTTGGAACCTTTCTTGTTCTTTATAATTTTTCAACTTGTGATTTGCATGTGATTGTTCCTTCCATTTGTATTGTTGTAGTCATCGTGTATATTATTTTCTTGGTTTTTCCTATTTAACTTATCAGACAAATCATTTCTTCCAGCAGAGTAATATTCTTTAAGTACCATAATTTGCTCCCCAGTTGGTGGTCATCTGTTTTGCAATTCCCCAATTAATGACACTTAATTTGTTTCTAATTTTTTGCATTCACAAAAAAGCTCTGCTATAAATATTTTGTTGTACACAGGGACTTTATATTGATGACTTTCTTGGAGTCTAAGTCCAATAGTGAAATCTCTGGGTAAAAGAGTATGGACATTTTTGTCAGTTTATTTGCATAATTATAAATTGTTCCTCCAAATGTCCCATTCCTTAATGTCCTGGCCACTAGCAAAATCTTCCCAATTTCTGATGCCAAACCATTTGACAGTGATGGAAAGAACTCTCCTTTCTGGGTCTTCAGTAATGTCGGCTCCATCTCGGCAAAGGTTGTTTTCTGGGATGATGGCTGAGAGCTTTGAGCTGGAGATATTGCTGTTCCAAAGGCTTTGGGATCCAAAGGATTTCCTCCGGGTCTGAGGGCACGAGGTACTCATTCTCTCAGGCTGCCTTTCCTGCTCTCTTTGGCAATTGGTCAGCTTTGGGGAGGATGGCTGGCCATTTGTCTCCCTGGATTATAGAGGTGAGGTGAGAGCTGGACTGGAAGCAGCTCTGGTGGTCTGGAGCTTTTTGCCATTCCCAGGATCTTCATGTCTATCTGCCTGTTGGTAAATAAAAGGAATTTAAAGGCTCTAATTTGCCTTTAATTTGAGACTTGATGGACTAAAATGTGTTGCTGGTAAATCATATTCCCTTTCTGAACCTTAGTTTCCTTCTTTGTAAAGTTTCCCTCTATGTATCTCAAAAGTTTGTTTTGAAAACTAAATGTGATCATCTACGGTAAACTATTTTACAGTGATACAGTCTGTATCTGCATTGACATAGACCTGGAAGGGATTTGAAATATCCTCCAACTCTCTTATTTTATGAGGGAAAAAACTCAGGCTTAGAAAACTAAAGTGATTAGTCCATGATCATTTATTGAATTTAATTTTTAAAAGGATCTGGGCTCTAGAAAACCATGCCTTTCTCCTCCCACTGAGCCGCTCAGGGTTACGATCTCGCCTTTCCTTGCAGCCTCTGTCTCACTCTTTCTTTTCCAGTTGGAGGATGAAGTTATGCTTAAGGCACCTAAATTAGTGTTCAAAGTGACTTAGCTTGGCTGTAAGAAATGCATTTTAGCCTAGGACTGAAATGGTCCTTGATTCGCTTGAGTTCTCTCTCTGCTAGGCTAAGCAGTTTATATAAGACCACGAAGTTATTCTTAAAATCTTCATACCTTTGATCCCTCAGTTAGGAAAATTCCTACTATTTGGACAGAGCCCATATTTAGACTTATTTTCCAAGTATTCACCGATTGCCACTATCTTCCCTTTTCCTGGCATGGAATGATACATGCACACCTGCAAAACGCATTAATCCTGATCAATCAAGGATTTTTAAATAAATGGAAAGCCCTTTCAAAGATTCAAATTGAGTCACAAGTCAAAATAAACTTGAATGATATGCAAATTTAGCCATAAATCCCCACCATTTGCAGTTGGTTTAAAATGGAGGATAAATGGAGACTTTTGACATATCACCAGTTGCAGCTTATGCTTGGGAAGAAATAGGTTAGTTAGCTACACTTCTCCACTGGATTATTTTTTTTTCTTTTTTTAGCTTCTCAACATTCACTTTAAAAATAAAATTTTAAGTTCCAATTTTTTCCCCTTTCTTCCGTTCAATCCTTTCCCAAGCTGGCAAGCAATCTGATAGAAATTATGTGTGTTCAATTATGTAAACATATTTCCATATTAGTCACGTTGTGAAAGAAGAAATGGAACAGGAGGGAGAAGTCACCAAAAAAAAGGAAACAGTCTGCTTCGAGCTGCATTCAGACTCCATAATTCTTTCTTGAGACGTGGAAAGCGTTTTCCATTATGAGCCTTGGAAGTGTGGGACCAGTGCTTTCCTGGGAAGAGCTAAGTCAGTCATCGCGCAGTGGAGCTGCTACTGTGTTCAGACTTCTGGTTCTGCCTGCTGAACTCAACATCAGTTCACATGGGTCTTCCCAGGTTTTTTTGAAATCCTCCTGCTCATCATCTCTCACACCGTAGTAGTGTTCCAGCGACCCCACATCACAGCTTGGTCAGCCCTTCCGCAGGAGCAGATGGGCATCACCTCAATTTCCAGCCCAACACATAAAGAGGTGCTATAAACATTTTTGTACGCATAATAGGCCCTTTTGCCTTTTTCCTGATCTCTTTGGGATACAAACCTGGGAGTGATATTTCTGGATCAAAGGATCCGATTGCCCTTTGGCCACGGCTCCATATTGCTTTCCAACATAGTAAGATTAGTTGGTAACTCCACCAATGATGCATTAATGCCAGATTCCTTTTAACAGATTGATTAGAGAGCCAGAGGAACTCCTTCCACCTCAGTGCTCCTTGTGTTAGTCACTAGTCATTGCTTCCATCAGACTAAGACCTGCTGAAGAAAGGCCAAGATGTCTTCTGCATCCAGGGCATCTCCAGCCTAGATCTATATCTTGCCACCGGATCGCTTGCGAGGAGGAAGAGAAGCTGGTGACTTTGCACAGCCCTCCCTCACTTAATTCCAGGTTCCTTGCATTTTCTCGCATCCCTCCTGGACATCATGGTCCTTTTTGAAAACACATTACTGTTGGTGTATGAGCCAGATATCCTCCATCGCACCAGTACTGCTGCCCTCTAGCTTCTGGCTTCTTATTTCTCTGGAAGATTCATCATAGCCTTCCACAAATTCTGACTTTTCTCTGATTTCCTATTTCACTAACTCTGTCAAAGAGTAACTTCCAAGATCCAGCCTCCATGAGCATATTGTCCCCAAGCTCAAAGGTCATGAGGGCTTCAGGTCCTTCCAAGACTGGGAAGACTACGCTTTAATAATTTTATTAAATTATTAAGGAGGGATCAAACTCTTCTCTAGCTTTCAGCACATCCAATCCAAGTGGAGGGTTACATAACACAATGTTTCATGGGAGCATCTGGGTCTGTAGTTTCTCTGGGATTCATTTTAGCTTAGGAATATTTTGTTTTGTGTCAAGACTGTGAAAAGAAATGCAATCAGCCCTGAAGAATCCAACATTATTTCTGTCCTTTGAAAATGATTTTCATACTTCAGTGATTTGTGAATAGCTGCTTTATTTCCCTGAGGCATTAAATATCAACTTTTTCTTAGTCATGACCTAATTTTTCTACAGTGAAAACAAGTGTCTTTATTACTTGGGTCAAAAGCTGTAACCTGAGAGCTCCTCTCTGAAGTAAAATATTCTTTCCTTGAGTTAGAACTCTATATTAAATGCTATATTAGAATTCTTGCTTCTTTAGATGGTTTTGACTTTAGTGGCACAACAGAAAGGCAGAAACGTTGATTGTGGGAACAGAAGGTGCATAGCGTTAGGGAAGCCTTTTGTGTCTGCTTCAACTTGTTCAGAAGTTTCTTATAACACTAGGGAAGTTTCTAGATAGATAATTCAGAAAGTCAGAGCAGTAATGTTTTTTTTTTTTGTTTTGTTTTTTTTTTACAAGTCCTACTTCCTTCTATTTTACCTCTCAGATATACCTTTTATTGTGAAGTTTTTGCCCCTGATAGCCAATAGTCAGTGAACCCATGTTAAAAATATATGGTTCTGTTGTCAGTTTTGCTGAGAAAGTGACCAAGTAATTCAGGAAAGCAGATTTTTTCTGAAAATTAATCATGTGGGGGTGCAGGGAAGAGAGCTGCCAGTTATATGATGTTCTAGGAAGAGAGGAATTAAAAAGTTAATAGAGATAAGTCATTCATTCTACATGAATTGGCCTAGTTGGTTTTTGTAGAAGCACAGTTTTCAACACAAGAAATGTTGGGGTTACACTGTCCCTGTTAAAGATGATTTCCAATGTAAGCTTGTACACTCCTAACACATTTTATTCTTTTTTCATAGCCAACAACTTAATGAAGGCAGAAAGAACAACTCTTTTTAAATCATTGATCATTATTGTACTTATTAGAATTAGGAACAGGATCCTTATTCTGAATATTGATTTTTTTTTTAACTACATATTGGCTATATTCTATTCATGATGGAATATGGGAAGTAGTGAGGACTGCCAAAACAACAACCACCACCACCACAACAAATATCTTGCTATGAGCCATCTCTTCTTAGGGAATGGCATTGAGACAATGAAGAGTCTATTTAGTGAATGAAACATGTAGAAACATTTTGTTGACATTGTTTTGGTACAAGACTAAACTAAGATTTTTATAATTCTGGTCATTATACACAGATTAACTTTATTACATGGATCATCTTAGAAAGAAATTAAATAAGATAAAATTTTTTCATTGTGGGTAAAGGGTTTGCTTACAAGCCTCTTAGATAAACAGTCTTAGCTCCTTGAAGAGAGGTGAGTTATGTCTTTCTATTTTGAATCTTGGCAAACACATGAATGCCCATTTTCTCCAAGGTACTGACTAAAACTGATTGAAATATTTTGGTTCAAATACTCGCTCTCCCATTACGGATCTGCATCACCTTAGTAATGTAATTTCACCTCCTATGGTCCTCAGTTTCCACATCACTAAAAGAAAGCCTATGAGACTAGATGGTTTCCAATGTGTTTTTTTTTTCCTTTGAAATCCTAACTTATGCTCCCTCACTCATAGACCTTCCCCTGTAATTTGCAGTCCAAATTGTACTTCAGATGAAGACAAGGCTAGTATTGATTTTGTTTGGGAACTTTGTATTCTTTGGGATTCTGAAACATGCACCAGTGATGTAGACTGCTTCTGAGCACTTCATTTTGTTATTGTCATGAGAGGACCACGGGATTTTGTCCTATCGGGTGAATCATGTGAATTTCAAATAATTTCTGCTAGAAACCCTCGTGCCCACTATTTTAGAGAAAAGACATTTGGGATAACAATTTTTCTCTCTCTGGTAAAACTTTTTATTTAAAAAAATTTTGATTTAAATCATGAAAACTTTATAAGTAGTCACATGTGTCGTTTTTTCCCATTTGAAGTGTCTCTGGCCTCTGATCTTGAATGCAACCATTCAAATTTAAATTAGAGGGGGCAGAGCCAAGATGGAGGAGAGGACACACGTGTTTTTCTGAGCTCTTCTCTACCTCCAACTCTTTTTACAAAACTCAGCCTCTGAATTAGTGCTTGATTGTCAGAACCCACAACACATTACCAACAGAAGATAATCTCGAAATTTGCCAGAAAAGGTCTCGCTCGTGCGTGGGGATGAAACAGGGCTAGGCCAGACACAGACTCAGGCAGATAGGCAGTGAGAGCACAGAGAACAGCTCACGCTGAGCAGACCGGAGCGGGGTGGGGTGTGGTCTCTGCTGGCTGAAAATCTGCGGGGAGAACTCTATCACAGTGTCAGTTACTCTGGCCTGGCAGCAATCCAGTAGATCAGCAGAGAAGCTATAAACACAAAAGGTGAAGCTTATAACCCCAAAACGCTAGAGTCTCCCAGGGCCTGGCCACACCCACCAGCCTTGGAAATTATAATGATTTCAGCACGCAACCTCTAATCCCAGCGCAGCGTTGCCTAGTACCTTCACCAGTCTGTTGTCTGTAGAGGCAGCTTGAAAATATCCTACTGCCTCATAAAGATTCTACATTTTGTTGTTATGTCGTTGTTGTTAAATGAGTAAAAAAGGCAAAATGGCCTAACTGTAGATAGCTTCTATCAAAGAGAGCAGATTTCACACCTTGAAGAGACTAAAAACGGTTTGTCTTTAGATGAAAGCCCAAAGATGGATATGATCTGATCCCCACCATATAAGGTTCTCATAGAAGAAATGAAAAAGGCTCTTAAATGAGAGCTAGAAGAAAAATGGGCAAAGGAAAGGGAAGCTTGGCAAGAGGGCCTGGATAAGACCTGCAACTCATTAAAAGAGAGAGTGGAAAAAGAAATTCTGGAAAAACAGAATTAGTGAATTGGAAAATGAAAATAACTCCTTAAAAATAAATGGTGAAATGGTGCCCATAGAACAAAACAACTCATTTAAAACTCAATCCATTCAGGTGATGCTTCCTGTGGGCATTTTCTTCCAGTTACTAGAGTGGGAGCCCCTTCATGGCACTGACTCTCTATACCTACCTGTAATGTCAGCTTTTAGCGTGGTTCGTGGCCTCAGGAGGACCTGGGTGCTTGCAGAGAGCCAGAACTCTGGAGAAGCATACTTGAAACAAGGTCTTAACTCAGAGGAATTGATAATGCAATGGTTATCTAATTTAACATGGTGATTAATAGTTCTCTAGTTCAGTACATGTACTTAGAACTTTTTTATGGCTTTTTATTGACAGAACATATGCATGGGTAATTTTTTAATATTGTTCCTTGCAATCACTTCTGTTCCAGCTTTTCCTTTCCTTCCCTCCACCCCCTCCCCTGGATGTCAGGCAGTCTCATACATGTTAAACATGTTAAAGTATATCTTAAATACAATATACGTGTACATACTTGTACAGTTCCCTTGTTGCACAAGAAAAATCGGATTCAGAAAGGTAAAAATAACCTGGGAAGAAAAACAAAAATGCAAGCAGTCCACATTCATTTCCAGTGTTCTTTCTCTGGGTGTAGCTGGTTTTGTTCGTCATTGAGCAATTGGAACTGAACTGAATGTTCTCATTGCTGAAGATATCCACTTCTATCAGAATTGATCCTCATATAGTATTGCTGTTGAAATGTATAATGATCTCCTGGTTCTGCTCATTTCACTTAGCATCAGTTCATGTAAGTCTCTCCAAGCTTCTGTCTATTTTCAGAACAATAATATCTGTAACATCTATACAATTAATAATTTCACCCAGCCATTCTCCAACTTATGGACATCCTTCAATTTTATTTCTAGCCACTATAAAGGGCCACCACAAATATTTTGGCACATAGTCCCTTCTTTAGTATTTTTGGGATAAGCCCAGTAGTAACACTGCTGGTCAAAGGACATGCACAGTTTGGATAACTTTGATGCATAGTTCAAATTGCTTCAGAATGGTTGGATCTGCAAACAACCTCCAACAATGCATCAGTGTCCTAGTTTCCCAAATATCCCTCCAACATCACACTATCTTTCTTTGTCATCTATTAATCAGATAGGTAAATGGTATCTCAGAGTTGTCTTAATTTTCTTTTCTTGGATCAATAATGATTTGGAATGAAGTGGGAAAGCACCCCAAATGGGACTGTGAGAAACATAATCTTGAATCTTTGTAGTTAGAAGTTTATTACTAGTTCTTCATGTCCTAATGGAGATCATTTAAAGGGCTTCTGAAAATAAGTGTTTTTTTTTTCTTTGTCCTTTTGAAAATGTTTCTATTATGGGCAATATGTACTTTGGAATTTTTATATGTATTCGGTATTTTAAAGCAAAATGATTTGTATAATGTTCGACTTATGACTGCCTACTTAGATATGAAAGATGAGTTGTGAACTTACTGGAACAAATTTCTGGAACAAATTACTGGAACAAATTTCTATGCTATTTTCTAATCTAGTACCCACTGGCTGGCCAGTTACAGTAACAGATATACAAGATTGTTTCTTCTCCAGTCCTCTGGCCCCAGAGGATAAGAAAAGATTTGATTTTACCATTCCCTCTATAAACAATGCAGGGCCTGATCTGGGCTACCAATGGAAAGTTCTCCCCCAAGGGATGTTGTAGCCCTACCTTGTGTCAGGTGTACATAGTGCAAGTGCTAGAACCAATTAGGAAGGCATGGCTTCATTTAGGGTTACATGCAGGATATGGATGATATACTGTTATCAAGGAGCAGTAGGAAAGATCTCTCTGCCCTGCTTAAAGAGATCATGAGAGTTTTTGCTCAAAACAGACTGGTGGTAACCCCAGAAAAAATCCAACATAACTATCCCATCATTTACCTGGGACTCCGCATGGGGACTTCTGCACTTACCAATCAGATACCTAACTTACAATTAGACAAGGTGAATACTCTGAACCTATTTCAGAAACTGGTTGGACAAATTCAATGGTTAAGGGCTCATGTCCTTATTCCTATTTCTTTGATGCAGCCTTTATATGATATCTTGAAAGGATGTAAGAGATACCCAGAGCCCATTATATCAGACAACTTATATGCTGTCCTCAGAGGCATTGAGGATTCTGTCTTACAGCCACAGAATCCTTCAATTGCTTACCTTCTTGCTGAATTGCAGCTGATTTTACAGACTAGGAAATATCCCATTTACATCCTGCATGCATACTCTCACCAGTGCTGTACAGGAGGCATATTTGCTGGCAAAGAGGTGGTGGACCATGCTTTGTAATGCTCCCTTCTCACGGTCACCACACCCCCTGAATGTGCTCATGATTTTCTCCACTTACCTGCTAATTCTGTACATTGCCTTTATGGTGTCACCTGGAAACAAGCCCAACAGATGGGGAAGCAGTGTGTTCAGTTTCTCCCTCTTCCACCCAGTTTAAACTCAGGGTTTATTCCCCAATTATTTGTGGCAAATGGACGTGACACACATGGGCCTTGTGGCCATCCACGTCTGTATTGATACCTTTTCTAGATTCCTTTGGGCCACAGTGACCTCCCGTGAGAACATTCCTTCAGTCATTAAACATTTGTATAGTTGCTTCTCCTCTCACAGAGTTCTGGAGAACTGTTAAAGGAACTGTCCTTCCTTTGGAAGGATTGGAAGGACATTGGCAAGGTCCATCCTTAGTACTTTGGAGAGGGCTGGGATATTTATGTCTTCCAGGTCCTGATGGGGAAGGCCGCTGGATTCCAGAAAGAAGGACAAGGAAAGTTGTCCCTATTAAAACAGGGGCTGAAAAAGAAGAGAAAGAGATGACCCAAGAGACGACCCAAAACAGTACCATAGCAGAGATGACTACCCTTGCTGGACTGGCTTAGTGATTGGATCCAACATACTTCCTTTCCCATCCCCTTCTATTATATCCCATGGGCTCTATGTAGCCACTTTTGTATTGTTGCTTCTTTTGCTTTTGCCTACTTTTCTAGGGTGATTTATACATATTCTTTAAAAAAATTGTTTAGAGGTACTTATGGAAGAGCTTCTCATTCATCAACATGAGAACACTTGGTTTTATTAATAAAAGAGGGAGAGATGTAAGGGTTAAAAAGCCTCTAGAAGCAAGGAATGCAGTTCAAGGTATGTGGGAAGACCTGAGGGATGAGAGGTACTGAGGCAAGTGAGTTTAGCCCCAGGAGGCAGTGTCTGACCCCAGGTACCACGTCTCCCTTCTTAGTGCTCTCAAAGCCTAGAACACTTCCCTCCCTCTTCTTGGACAAATACCATTATTCCAGGTTCCTAGAGGACCTCCCCTTGCCCCAGAACCTCAGGGGGGTACAAATATGCGCTATCTAATAACAAATTTCTCTTTCATTTCACCCCTACCTCCTGGTGGTCTGTCTCTATGGGACCTGGGTTGGTGCCTGAAGGTGGGTAAGTGTGGCCTAGCCGTGCTGTTGAAGAATGGGGATTAAGAGTAGCTCAAAGGGGAACTACCAGGTTAGAGTAGTCCATAGGGGCATAACAGTCATTGTCTTGTATCACATAGCATCAGTTCTAAGTCTCTCCAGGCCTCTCTGAAATCATTCTGCTGTCGTTTCTTTAAAAAAATGATATTTCATAACATTCATATACTATAATTTATTAAGCCGTTCTCCAATTGATGGGCATCCATTCAGTTTCCGGTTTCTTGCCACTACAAAAAGGGCTTCTACAAGCAATTTTGGGAGACAATTTTGGCTAGGATCTCACCTTGTACCAGGCAAAAGGTGGGAAGAGAGACAGAACTCTGCTCTAGAGGGAGTAGAACGTTAGGAAAATGGGACAGATTGTTATGAGGGTCCCAGACCAGGAGGTACCAGGGAAAGAAGCTTATAGAATAGTAAAACAAGCAGTATTGGAAATGAATTTTAAAACGTGGGAGGTAGTAGGTAGTCAGATGGCTTCCTATGATAAGGAAGCTCCGGGAGCCATCTTGGAATGGCATCAAGTGCTTGGGGGCACTTTAAGAGGTGCAAGCCGCAATCCATTAAAAGTAGATAATGAAGTGCAAAAGGAGAGTCATAAAACAAATGAGGGTCGTAAACTGGCACTCATTGAGACCAGCCGTGCCCATAAAATGGAGCCAGTGGAAGTTAGCTGTGGGAAAGAATCAGGAAATAAACAGAAAGACAAAGGAGGTGGATATGACATGCAAGAAGGAAGAGGTAGTGAGGAAGAAGCAGGAAGTGGATATGACAGAACAGGAGGGGGCAGGGATAAGATGAGTAAGGAGAAAGTAAAGAGAGAGACATATGACCTTGAAGTAAAGGACAGTGATAAGAGGAGGGAGGAGAAAGAGAACAGAGGGAAGATTGCCTCCCTCTTGGAGGCATAGCCTTCTCCTTCATCCCTCCCCCTCCCTGAGAAGTTATGTCTCCCATCAGCTCCCTCTGCACCCCTTTATGAAGGCTTTGGAGATTCCCAGACAAGTTTAGGAAAGCTGGAAAGTATAAAAGAAATGAGGATCAAATGCAATATGATGCAGCTGTATCTCAATGTGCTCAACAAGTATTTAGCAAAATTCAGGCTTCTGGAAAGCAGAGGCCCTCAATGACTAAGATTAAACAGGGCCCAGATGAATGTTTTCCTGATTTTGTGACCCGCCTACAGGTGGTTATTGAGAGGTCAGTGGGCAGAGAAGTCTCCAGCCTCCTTGTACAGAAATTGGCATGGGAGAACCCTAATACTAAATGACAGAAGGCCAGGCCTATCACTTTAGATGAGGAGGCTGGCCTGGAAGAGATGATAGAGATGTGAGGATGTCAGCTCCAGTGTCTTTCAAACGGATGCCCTTGCGGCTGCTATATCTAAAGGGGTTGCAGCAGAAGACCTGCCCTGGCAGTTTGCAGACAAACAGGGGGTATTCTGACCCCTGGTGGGCACAGGTCTCAGGTACAATCTATGGGGCAGGGACATATTGAAGGCTTGTGGAGCCTCAGTTTATATACCATCTCTACAGGATTTTTAATTGGGGCCATTGGGAGCTTGGGCACCACCTTTCATATCACGCCCACACCATTAACATGGAAATCTAGCACCCCGGTTTGGGTGCCCCAGTGGCCTTTCTCAGTTAATAAATCCCAAACCTTCCGTGAAATTATGCAACAACAGTGGAAGCCTGGACATATAGAACCAACGTCCAGCCCATGGAATAGCCTTGTATTTATTATAAAGAGAAAATCTGGAAAATTCAGAATGCTAGTGGACCTTAGGGCCATTGATACTACAATTGAACCTATGGGAGACCCACAGCCTGACATGCCATCTCCTAATCTAGTACCCACCCACTGGCAAGTTACAATAATAGACATACAAGATTGTTTCTTCTCCATCCCTCTGGCCCCAGAGGAGAAAATAAAGATTTGCTTTTACCAGTCCTTCTATAAACAATGTAGGGCCTGATCTGGGCTACCAATGGAAAGTTCTCCCCCAAGGGATGTGTTGTAGTCCCACTTTGCGTCAGGTGTATGTAGCACAAGTGCTAGGACCAATTAGGAAGGCGTGGCTTCATGCCATCATATTGTACTATATGGATGATATACTGTTATCAAGGAGCAGTAGGAAAGATCTCTCTGCCCTGCTTAAAGAGATCATGAGCGTTCTTGCTCATAATAGACTGGTGGTACCCCAGAAAAGATCCAACATAACTATCCCATCATTTACCTGGGACTCCGCATGGGGACTTCTGCACTTACCAATCAGATACCTAACTTACAATTAGACAAGGTGAATACTCTGAACCTATTTCAGAAATTGGTTGAACCAATTAATGGTTAAAGGGTATTCCTTTTCCTATTTCTTTGATAAGCCTTTATAAAATCTTAAAAGGATGTAAGGAATAAAGACCATTAACATTCTATCAGACAAACATACCTGTCTGGGTGCTCAGAGGCATTTAAGGATGCTGTCTACAGCCTTTGGAATCCTCCCAGAATTTGAACCTTCTTGCTGACTTGCAGCTGATTTTTGACTGAAAACCCATTTATGTTCTGCATTTATACTCTCACCAGTGCTGTGCAGGAGGAAGGGCAATGAGGTGGTGGATCATATTTTACAATGCTCCCTTCTCCTGGTCGCCACACCCCCTGAATGTGCCTATGAATTTCTCCACTTACCCTCTAATTCTCTACTTTGCCTTTATGGCGTCACCTGGGAACAAGTCCAACAGATAGGGAAGCAGTGTGTTCAGTTTCTCCTTCTTCTACCCAGTAAATGAGTTAATCCCCAGAGTTCATTCCCCAATGATCTGTGGCAAATGGACGTGACATATGGGCCGTGTGACCTTCCAGATTTGTATTGGCACCTTTTCTAGATTCCTTTGGGCCACAGTGGCCTCCCATGAGAACATTCCTTCAGTCATTAAACATTTGTATGTTTACTCTTATGGACTTCCTAATAACATAAAGACCAATAATGGGCCAGTTTATACCTCTAAGAAGATATTCACCTTCTTCGCCACATTTACCATTAAACATGTTACAGGGATTCCCTATAATCCACAGGGTCAGGCCCTAGTGGAATGGGCCCATTGTACTCTGAAGGCTACCCTTATTAAACAGAAAGGGGAAGGAAGAAGACAGAACCCCCCGATGGCCCACACAAGTGGATGTGGATAAGACTTTATATGCTTATAATTTTTTGTGCCTGGATAGGGATACCAGACTCTCTCCAGGAATGATACAATTTAACTTCTTATAGACAGGACGAAAAGTAAGCTCAATGAAAACTGCACTTCAAGGGGCCCAAGAGGGGCATTCAAAGGGTCCTTTGGAAAGATTGGGAAGGGACAGGCAAGGGGTTCATGGTACTTTTTGGAGGGGTTGGATATTTTGTCTTTAGATCCTTTGAGGGGGAAGGCTGGGTTCCAGAAAGAAGGACAAGGGAAAGTTGTCCCTTTAAAAAAGGGGCTGAAAGAAGGAGAAGGGATGACCCAAGAAATGCCTGGAAACACCCATAGAGAGAGATACTACCCTTGCCAGACTTGGCTTGGTGATTGGATCCAAAATACTTCCTTTCCCCATCCCCTTCTATTTTCCCATGGGCTCTTGTAAGCCACTTTTAATTGTTCTTTTTTTGCTTTTGCCTACTTTTCTAAGGGGTTTATAATATTCTTTTTAAAAATTGTTTAGGGGTGCTTATGGAAGGAAAACTTCTCATTATTAACATGAGAACACTTGGGTCTTTTAATAAAGGGGATTAAGGGTTAAAAAAGCCTCTAGAAGCAAAGGAATCAGTTAAGGCATGGGAAGACCCTGAGGGAGAGGGGTTTACCCAGGGGCAGGCAGGTCTTACGTGGAGGTGGGACATAACCCCCAGGAGGCGGTGTCTGGACCCCAGGACCACGTCTCCCCTTGGTTTCAAAGCCTTGGCACCATTTTCCCTCCCTCTTCTTGGGCAAATCCCATTATGCCAGGTTCCTAGAGGACCTCCCCTTCCCCCAGATTTTCGGGGAAGGGGGTGTAAATATGTGCTATCTAAGAATAAAGTTCTGTTTTGCTTCACCCATACCTCCAGGTCATCTGTCTCTGTGGGATCCAGGTTGGTGCCTGAAGACAGATAAGTGTGGCCTAGCTGAGCCGTTGAAGGATGGGGATTAAGAGTAGCTCAAAGGGGAGCTATCAGGGTAGAGTAGTCCTTAGGAGTGTAACAGTGCTCCATCTGTCATGCTGAAACAGGGAACCTTTGTACTGCTGTGGGTTATCCCAGGTCTTGGGCTAAGGAACATATCTTGGTGGTCACCCCCTAGAGACAGTAACTCCCTTCACCCTCCAAAGAAAGGGACTGGCTGTCAAACAGAGCCAAAGGCTATCTCACTGGGGAGCCTCCAAATGAAGTACCCAGGCAAGAGAAAACACAGAGCAGCCAAAATAATGAAGTTTTCAGAGCGTTTATTACAGGCCAGGACTGATCCCCCAACACCAAGACAGGAGGGGTCAGTAATGAATGGTCTCAGGGCCACATATTTTTTTTCTGGTTTCCAATATACTCTTTTTTTTATTTACAAGTTATATGCATGGGTAATTTTACAGCATTGACAATTGTCATACCTTTTGTTCCAATTTTTCCTCTCCTTCCCCCCCCCCCTCCCTTAGATGGCAGGGGATGATGGTGAATTTAACTATTTAAAAGTATAAATTAAATACAAAAAAAGATACATGAACCAAATCCCATTATTTTTAAAGAATCAAGACTCTGAAATATAATACAATTAGCCTGTGTAGGAAATTTCAAAATGCCCAGGCAAAAAAACCCACCATTTTTATAAGAAAAGGAAGAAAGAGACATCAAAATTTCCAATACATTTGTCCAAAATAAAGGAATTTCTATTCTAAAAAGGAGGCAAAAGTTATCACTCTAAGGGTGTCATTCCCAGACAGCAATAAGACAGCATTTCTTTAAATTTATCAAGTTGGCAAGGTCTTAGGTTTTTCAGGCCAGCACATCTGGGGGTGTAAAAATACCATCTGCATTAGGACGTGAAGAACTAGTAATAAACTTCTAACTACAAAGATTCAAGATTATGTTTCTCACAGTCCCATTTGGGGTGCTTTCCCACTTCATTCCAAATCATTATTGATCCAAGAAAAGAAAATTAAGACAACTCTGAGATACCATTACACACCTGTCTGATTGGCCAAGATGACAAGAAAAGATAGTGCTTGATGTTGGAGGGGATGTGGGAAAACTGGGACACTGATGCATTGTTGGAGGAGTTGTTTACAGATCCAACCATTCTGGAGAGCAATTTGGAACTATGCATCAAAGTTATCAAACTGTGCATGTCCTTTGACCCAGCAGTGTTACTACTGGGCTTATATCCCAAAGAAATACTAAAGAAGGGAAAAGGGCCTGTTATGGCCCAAAATGTTTGTGGTTTCCCTTTTTTATAGTGGCTGGCTTTGAAATTAAGGCCTATAAGGTTGGAGAATGGCTGGGTAAATTGTGGGTATAATTTGGAAATTATTGTTCTGTAAAAATGACCAGCAGGTGAATAAGAGAAGCTTGGAGAGACTTAAAGTTTGGATGCTAAGTGAAATGAGCAGAACCAGGAGATCATTTATACATTTCCAAATAACAATACTATATGAGGATCAATTCCCATAGAAGTGGATATCTTCCTTAATGAGAACATTCAGTTTCGGTTTTCCAATTTCTCAATGACGAACAAAAAGTTAACCAAGAAAGAACACTGGGAAATGAATGGACTGCTTGATTTTTGTTTTTCTTCCGATTTTTACCCTGAATAATTTTTTCTTGTGCAAAAGGGAACTTCAAATGTACACGTATATTTATTTAAGATATACTTAACATGTTTTAAATGTATGAGACTGCCTGACATCCAGGGGAGGGGGTGGAGGGAAGGAAAGGAAAAGCTGGAACAAAGTATTGAAGGGAACAAAAAAAATTACCCATGCAATGTTCGTAATAAAAAGCCATAAAAAAAGTTCTAAAATACCGGACTGAACTGGAAACTATTAATCACCATGTTAAATTAATAACCATTTGCATTTATCAAACCCTCTGAGTTAAGACCTTTGTTTTAAAGCCTCCAGAGTTCTGGCTCTCTGCAAGCACCCAGGTCCTCCTGAGGCCACGAACCACGCTAAAAGCTGACATTACAGGTAGGTATAGAGAGTCAGTGCCATGAAGGGGCTCCCACTCTAGTAACTGGAAGAAAATGCCCACAGGAAGCATCACCTGAATGGATTGAGTTTTTAAATGAGTTGTTTTGTTCTATGCATTTTTTTTCCATTTCACCAATTTTATTTTTAAGGAGTTATTTTCATTTTCCAATTCACTAATTCTGTTTTTCCAGAATTTCTTTTTCCACTCTCTCTTTTAATGAGTTGCAGGTCTTATCCAGGCCCTCTTGCCAAGCTTCCCTTTCCTTTGCCCATTTTTCTTCTAGCTCTCATTTAAGAGCCTTTTTCATTTCTTCTATGAGAACCTTATATGGTGGGGATCAGATCATATCCATCTTTGGGCTTTCATCTAAAGACAAACCGTTTTTAGTCTCTTCAAGGTGTGAAATCTGCTCTCTTTCAGTATAGAAGCTATCTACAGTTAGAGCCCGCTTTGCCTTTTTACTCATTTTAACAACAACAACGACAACAACAACAAAAATGCTGCAGTCTTCTTATGAGGGGCAGTGGGGTATTTCCAAGCTGCCTCTACAGACAACAGGAAGTAGCAGTGAAGTGGCACTGGAAGGCAGCGGCTGCGCTGGGATTAGAGGTTGCGTGCTGAAATCGTGCTGAGTCCCTCCCAGGGCTGGGTGGGTGTGGCCAGGCCCTGAGAGACTCTAGCGTTTTGGGGTTATAAGCTTCACCTTTTGTGTTTATAGCTTCTCTGCTGATCTACTGGATTGCTGCCAGGCCAGAGTAACTGACACTGTGATAGAGTTCTCCCCGCAGATTTTCAGCCAGCAGAGACCACACCCCACCCCGCTCCGGTCTGCTCAGCGTGAGCTGTTCTCTGTGCTCTCACTGCCTATCTGCCTGAGTCTGTGTCTGGCCTAGCCCTGTTTCATCCCCACGCACGAGCGAGACCTTTTCTGGCAAATTTCGAGATTATCTTCTGTTGGTAATGTGTTGTGGGTTCTGACAATCAAGCACTAATTCAGAGGCTGAGTTTTGTAAAAAGAGTTTGAGGTAGAGAAGAGCTCAGAAAAACACGTGTGTCCTCTCCTCCATCTTGGCTCTGCCCCCTCTAATTTAAATTTGAATGGTTGCATTCAAGATCAGAGGCCAGAGACACTTCAAATGGGAAAAAACGACACATGTGACTACTTATAAAGTTTTCATGATTTAAATCAAATTTTTTTTAAATAAAAAGTTTTAGAGAGAGAACAATTGTTATCCCAAATGTCTTTTCTCTAAAATAGTGGGCACGAGGGTTTCTAGCAGAAATTATTTGAAATTCACATGATTCACCCTACAGGACAAAATCCCTTGGTCCTCTCATGACAATAGCAAAATGAAGGGCTCAGAAGCAGTCTACATCGCTGGTGCATGTTTCAGAATCCCAAAGAATACAAAGTTCCCAAACAAACCAATACTAACCTTGTCCTCATTTGAAGTACAATTTGGATTGCAAATTACAGGGGAAGGTCTATGAGTGAGGGAGCATAAGTTAGGTTTTCAAAGGAAAAAAACACATTGGAAATCACCTAGTCTCATAGGCTTTCTTTTAGTGATGTGGAAACTGAGGACCATAGGAGGTGAAATTACATTACTAAGGTGATGCAGATCCGTAATGGGAGAGCGAGTATTTGAACCAAAATATTTCAATCAGTTTTAGTCAGTACCTTGGAGAAAATGGGCATTCAAATGTGTTTACTTAAGGGTCAAAATAGAAAGACATAGCTCCTCTCTTCAAGGAGCTAAAAGACTGTTTATCTAAGAAGGCTGTAAGCAAACCCTTTACCCACCCAATGAAAAATTTTATCTTATTTAGAATTTCTTTCTAAAGATGATCCATGTGATAAAAGTTAATCTGTGTATAATGACCAAATTATAAAATCTTAGTTTAGTCTTGTACCAAAACAAATCCATCTCAGCAAAATGTTTCTACATGTTTCATTCACTAAATGAGCTCTTCATTGTGTCTCAATGCCATTCCTAAGAAGAGAAGACGAAGCATAGCAAGATATTTGTTGTGGTGGTGGTGGTTGTTGTTTTTGGCAGTGCCTTTCAACAAAAGCTCAAGGGACAATGTTTTTGTGATAAGAATGTACCACACCGGCTCTATTAATGTTTTGCATCCCATTTTGAAACTGCAATTTTTTTCTTTACGCCAATTAGAAGTGGGGAAAGAATTAGCATTTAATATGGACAACAAAAACATCTCCAACTCCCCCCCCTCCAGCTAAAACTTTGATTTTAAATCCAGAAGCACATCAAAATGTATCAACCGGAAGTAAATCTAAAATTTAAGCATGAGGAACAAGGCCTTTAGAAAAGGGTGACGTGACCATTTGAGATTATCAGCAGTTTCATTGAAGCAATGTAGGGTAGTCTTTGGTATTATATGCTTCTCTTATATTCACAAATTTCAAATAAGGATTAGACCCCTCAAATTTGAACTTGTTTAAATAACTATAATATAATTAATGACACTTTGGCATTCTCCCCACTGCTTCACTCTCCCTGAAAAAAGTATAATATACTGTAGTACCCAGCAGGATCAGAATTTTTTTGATTTTGTTAATAATCTAAGCAAATCTCATTTCAGAAGGTTCATGTCTAAGAACAAATAAAGGGAAAGGTTTAATTTAGGAACAGACAGCGTATCAATATAGTAAAGAAAGCACAGACGAATAACAATGTGACTAGAAGTCAATTTAATTTGAGCAATTTTGAAACAATTTTTGTATCGTGTGGAGAAAAAGCCAATCACACGTGAGACACGGGACATAGTTTAAAAAAACTTCTAGGAAAAAAGACTTTTTAAAGTTAACAGAAATGGTTGAAAGTGCATGAAAGTTCATGAAAACAACTTCTCTTTGGCTCCCTCCATGTTTATACCAAATTCATCTAAGAATTTCAGAATTTCTCCAGAATTTTCTAAGGAGATTTTGGATAGGAGAAAAGAGCAGCAGAAATTCACCACTTCTTTAAGTTTAATATTGATGGCACCCTGCAGGATTTCATAAACTGTATTCATGCTCAATTCTATGTATCCAAAATACATGAATTTTAGGAGATGGTTGAAGGCTGTAGCAGTCAGATCATGCAAAGGAATGGGCTTCTGCTCTCCCTCCTGGCTCTCAGTTGTGAACATTTTCTTAAAGTAGTCACTCTGGGTGGCAAGGAGCACTTTATGGGCCCGGAATTGCTGCTCATCAATAACTAGGGTGACATCAAGAAGCAATTCCCGGTCATACAGTGCTCTGAAGCCAGCAGAGACACTGGCGTCATGGTTGGAGGAAGTAAACCGTTGCACGTCCCCCTCCATGAGTCACCTTGCTGGTCTTGGTCCAGTTACGACTGGGCTGGCGTCTGTGAGAGGAACAGCACCTCCGCCACTGGTATTAATCAGCGTCCCTGTATTGGATCAAATTAGATCAAAGAGAGAAGAGCCATAAGCCATGAGGACTGAACCTTCCTCCTACCTCCTCCCTCATCCTCTCTCTCCTACCTGTTTTTCCCTCCCTCCTCCTCCTGCTCTTTCTCCTGTTCCTCCTAATCTTTCTCCTCCCTCTTCACCTTCTTCCTTTTCCCTCCTCCCTCCCTCTCTCCCTCCTCCCGCTTCACCCTCTTCCTCCTCCTCCTCTTCTTCTCTAGAAACAATCCTTCCTCCAGGACACGGCGGGGGCACTTTGAGGAGGCCACCGTAGGGAGAACCTGCTCCCTGGCTCCTGAGGTGATGCAGTCCCACAGTCCCTTCCCCTAGCCCCAGAGCCACCATCTTTCTTTCTGAAGGTGAAATCTTATGGCTGACAGATAGAATGGGGCCAATTTCTGCAACTTAAAAGAGGCAAGAAAAAGCCTGGGTGGGCCGCAAGCCCCAGGCACCTTCAGGAACACACAAGTACCCGCACACCGGCACAGGCAGCCCCCCTCCCCCCCCACCCCACACACCAGGTGCTGATACTCCCAGGACCTTTGACCCCCTCTTACACACATCCTGCTCAGCACTAAGAGAAACCAAGTGGGGAGAGGGGAGCTTCATGAAAAGGTGGGGGGTGAGAAGGAAGAGAAGAGAGAAGAAATAGAGAGGCTGAGGTAGAAGCAGGGGAGGGGGCACTTACCTTCCTCACAGACACTGAGGCACCAGTAGGACCCTTAGGATAGGTCAGCCTTGAAGATGGCGGTAAGATGGACCTAATGAAGGGGAGGGGCAAAAGGGCTGAAGGGGAGGGCACTGGGGGAGGAGCGCGCAGACCTCCAGCTGCTCTGGGCCCCACACGCCCTCACCTGGAGACAAGACTGAGAGCTAATGGAAGGTGGGAGGGGTGGTCATTGTGACATCACCACAGGGCGGCGCTAGTCTTCCAGAGGAGAGCGCCAAGGGAAGAGATAGGGGAGGAGACTGTGACATCAGGTCCAGAGCAGCCATGACGGTTGACTGAAAACTCCATGGCCTAATTCTGAAGAATTAGTGGGACAAGGAGTAAAGCATAGGCAAGAATCGATATTTTCGTTAGACAGAATGCTAACTGTGGAACGACATAACCAAAATGGGAGAATGCAATCAAAGTCGTCCTTACAGAATTTTTCTTTCTTTAAAGGTTTATTTCAATAAAACAGAAATAGAGCAAATCAAGGTACTGGGCCTAAAATTAAAAAAAAAAAAAAAAAAACAACATATAATTTAAAATATCCAATTAAATAAAAATGGAAATCCTGAAAATCAAAGGTAAAAATAATTAACATTGAAAGTAAAACATAAAAATAATAAAATAAACTGAGTTAGTTTTATAAAACAATGAAATAAAGTATTGCTTATTTCATTTTAAAAATAGAAGAAGAAAAATAAGAGTGATTGCATAACCAATGATGATGAAATTAATTATTAGGAAGTCGTTTTCACGGTCATATGTAAGGTTAAATGAAAATCTAAATGAAATGGGTGGTTATAAAAAGTATAAATTGTGCATATGAAGACAAGAGGAAATGGACTGCCACAATAATCCCATCACAAAAATAGATACTGAACAAGGCGTAAGGGAGTTTCTTTTTTTTTTTTTCACTTAAAACCAAATTCATTTTATTTTGTTTAATACCATCCCTTTTTTCCCCCCGAAATTTTCCTATTACTGTTGAGAATACCACCATCTTCCCAGTCACCTAAACTCATGATCTAATTGACATCCTTGACTCTTCAATATTTTGTAAGATCAAAAGCCTTTGTCAAGGCTTTTCAAATTTTCTTTCATAACATTTCTCTCATAGACTGCCATCATGCTGATACAGACATCTTATTCCTACATTATTGCAACATATTGCTGTTTGTTCTTGGTCACACTCCCCACCACCACCCCCTGTTCTCCTTATTTGATTATGGTATCATCTTTTATTCGCAAATCATGTATTCATTTTGACCTTACTTTGGTATGGGGTATGAGATGTAGGTCTATGTGATGATCTTGTTCCTAATTTCTGGGTTGAAGTGACTTTTCCACTGGATTCAGGATTAGAGGCTTTTCCACTGTATCAGGATCGGAGCTTTTCCACTGGAATCAGGATTTTGTCCCTGTTTGGGCGCCAAAATGTGGGCACAAGTGAGTTTCAAAAAACTCACTTGGGATGTAATCCCAAGGACCAGATAGATGTATAATAGAATTCAACCAACATTTAAGTCAGAATTCATCCAAATTTTTGATAGATCCTTTGATAAAATATGGAAAGAAGGAAGACTTTTATAGCAAAAATACAGTTTTAATACTTAAACTAAAGACAGCAAAACCAGAGAAAGAAAATTGTAAACCATTTTCCTTAATGAATAGCAAAGTATCATTTGAAATCAAATACTACGAAAGGAGATTGCAGTGGTAGGTTACAGAGAGCAATCACTATGACCTGTGGACTTTATATCATGAATTCAGGTTGTGTTAATGTTAAGAATCCTGTCAGTGTAACTGACTAAGTCAATTGCAAAACCAATGAAAAACTGTGAGATTACATCAAAAGAGGTCAAAAAATTGTTAAACAAAATAAGAAACTTATTCCCATTAAAAATATTAAAAAGCACAGGAATCAACTGACCCCTTCTTACCATGATAAGTACTATGTATTAAAACCAAGGCAAGCATTATATGTTATAAGAATAAACTTGAAGTCTTATGAATAACATCAACTGTAAAGCAAAGAAGAGCATGATCACCACAATTATTCCATACTGTACTAGAAATCCTAGCTATAGACAGAAGACAAAAAATATAACAAATAAGAACATAAAAAGTCAGCAAAGACACAAAAACACTCCTCTTTGCAAATGATACAAGATATCATATATCATTTCTAAGTATATAATTAGACTACACTAGAGAATCCAATTTAAAAAAAGTTAGTGGAAACAATGTACAACTTTAGCAAAGTTAAAGAATACAAAATAAACTCACATAAATGATCAGCATTTCTCTAGACTACCAATAAGACCCAGGAGGAAGAGAATGAAAGAAAATCCCTTTTAAACCAACAGCAAACGTTAGAAAATATTCAGAAATCTCCCTGCCAACAGCAATCCAGGAACTACATGAAAACAATGAGAAAACGTTCTTCACACAAATAAAGACATATCTATCCAGCAGGAGAAATATGAATTGCTCATCGGGAGGCTGAGCCAATAAAACTGACAATTCTAGCTAAGTTAATTTACTTATTTGGTGCCACAGCAATTAAACTACCAAAGACTTATAGAAGTAGAAAAAATAATAATCAAATTCATTTGGGAAGAACATAAGGTAAGGCATTTAAAGGGAATCAAATTAAAAATGGGGAGGAATGTAGTGAAGTAATGCTAGATTTTAAAATACAATACAAAGGGGGCAGCTAGGAGGCTTAGTGGATAGAGCCTGAAGTCAGGAGGACCTGAGTCAAATTTGGTCTCAGACACTTAACCCTTCCTAGGTGTGTGACCCTGGGCAAGTCACTTAACCTCAGATGGCCACAGCAAAAAAGAAAAAAAAAATGCAATACAAAGCAGGGATCATAAACACAATCTGATAATGGCTAAGATCTAGAGGGGTTGATCAGTGGTATAGATTAGGTAAACAATACACTACAGGAAATCATCACAGTAATATAATGTTTGGTACACCTAAACGTCCAAGCTTTGCCATTAAGGATTCATCATTTGACAAAAATTGCTGGGAAGACTGGAAAGCAGTTTGGCAGAACTAAGCAAAAATCTACATGGCACATCTTATACCATGATTAGGTCAAAATGGGTTCCTGATTTTGACATAAATAGTGGTATTATTAGTAAATTATGAAGTCAAGGAAAAATGTAATTTTTAGAATTCTGCATAAGGGAAGACTTTATGACAAAACAAGAAATAGAATTAAGGAAAGCAAAACAGATAATTTTCATTACATGAAATTAAATTGGCACAAAAATTATAAAGTCAAAAGTAGAAGAAAACAGGTGAGGGAAAATTGATAGCAAGTTTTTAAAATAGAAATGATATTTCTCAAATATATAAGGAATTGAGCAAAAATTGGTCAAGGTCTTTACCTGCTGTATATTCCCATTCCAGACTGTGCCACACAGTCTTACCAGGTAGCCTACACAAGTTGTACTGTGTGACCTCTCTCTGTCCTTCTACCTGTCCTTGTACTCAATCATCCAGGGCTCCCTATCAACTCAGGGTCCAATATAAAATCCTCTCTGGCATTCAAAGCCTTTTACAAACTACCCACATCTGCCTGACCAGCTTCCTTACACCTTACACACTTTTCCTCATTTCTAAGATGAATTCTTCAGTTCAGAAACATCTGCCTTCTGGTTGTTCCTAGCACAAGCTCTTTTATCTCTGTAATCTGGGCATTTTCTTTCAGAGGATGCCCCGTGCCAGGATCATTCTCCTTTATCATTTCTGCCTGCTGACTTCCTTGGCTTTCTTCAAGTTCCAGTTGAACCCCACCATCTATAGGAGGATTTTCTCTTTCTCAAATTTCTAGCACCTTTTTTATGTTGATTATTTACAATATTTCCTGTACATGACTTGCTTTTTCAAGGTTGTTTGTTGACTTTCCCATTAGTCTGTGAGCTCCTTAAGAGATCAGGGACTATCTCACAATTCTTCCTATTTCCAGTGTAGCACAGAGCCTGGCACATAGTAAGCAGCATAAAATATGTTTCAACTGAATGGAACCAGATTGGCCCCTCTTTCCCAATAAATCTTTCTAGTCCCTCAAGGGCATAAAAAATGCCACCAACAGGAGATCAGGACCTCTCTAACTTGGTGGATTTCTGAAGGACACACAGGTCCTCATACTCTTCCCTGGCTTCCTGCTCTGATAACTGATGTTTTTGTTTTTTTTTAAATCTGGAGACGCTAGGGTCTGTGTCCAGAGAAGCCGTATCAGACAATCATTTACTAAGTGCCTGAGGTATATACGCCAGGCACCATGAGCAAGTACAAATTCTTTGTACTTGGCATTTTTCATCAGGCAAAAATAAAGGTTAATAGCCTTATAAAGGTTCTCCTATATCTGCTTTATTAATAGCCCGAATGCTCACATGCAAGATTAAGGTCCTTCATATGTTTTTTTGTGGAGAATAAAAATGCCAACATGATTTCTTCTTGGGAAACCATGCACTGGTGGTAAAAACTGCTCTGGGACTCAGAAATATATTATGGAAAGAACTCGGACAAACCATATCTCTGTTGGGGCTGGTAGAAGCCTTAAACAAAGACAGAGGGTGTGGTTTTATGTTAATTCTGATGTGGTAATATAAAACAATTGCAGGGTGACCAAAAAAAAAAAAGATTGTACTGGGAGAAGAAAAAGAGAGACAGAAGAGACTCTATTGCATCCCATGAAGAAGGGCAAAAGAATTGTTACATCAGAGGGAGGGAAGGTGCACACTGAGCATTGCTTCTCTGAGCCTGTCTATTCCATTCCCAATACAGAATAGATAAAAGTTTTTTTTTTAAGTACAGCAAAATTATAAAATAAAAGCACACATTGTTTCAGAAGCAACATCTCTGTCAGTAACTTTGTTTTATGACCTCCAGACAGATCTCA
>NW_022290855.1:0-16627 GCF_902635505.1 Sarcophilus harrisii | reverse complement strand
AAAAAAANNCCCCCNNTTNAAAAAANTTCTNGGGGGNTTTTTTTTGGNAAAAAAANNTTNGGGGGGGGGGGGGGGAAATATAAACTCATGTCTAATGAGGNTGTTATATAGTATGTCTATCGATCATTGATTATATGTGTAAATTAATTGATATTTATTATATTTCTTAATATCTAAACAATATATATATATCTTGCTTCTTATTAATATAATGTCTAATCATCATTCATATATTAACACCATAATGGAAATAATCGCGTGTCCGGAAAGAGTTCTCAAGTGATGTCCGTTTGAAATGTCGTTGGTCTTGTTATGTAAGTCTGCATTTTTAATGGTGTCCCCCAGGCTCCCGCCCTGCTGATAAACCACCCCCAAATTAAAAACTACCTAATGCCGTAATGATCACTGGAGATGCCGCGATATGAGGTTAAACAGTATTGTTACCATCACAAATGCCTCGACGAAAAGCATGATTTAGCTGAAGCAGGAACGAATGGGCCTGAAGTAACAACCAGTAGCCAGTCATGGGAAAGAAGGTTCATCCACAAGTTATGGGCTTGCTCTGAAGGATATTGTATCTTCAGATGGCGGGTTGCTGATCTCTCGTGAGNTTGGGGATTAAGGTATCCGTAATGGTGATGATCTGCTAGAGGAAGTAGTTTTAGTGGTCTTGATTCATGGAGTTAATGTCTATGTACGCCAACATTATATGTCTTATGTAATATATACATATTATGTATAATGTACTATTATGAGTTATATTAGTAAGAGATATGAATGTATTAATTAATTATTAGTAATATATTACATTAATGTATTTAGTAATATATGATTATTATGTACATTAATTATATGATAGAGGAATATAAATGTATGCTCTATATACATAAATATATCATATTATATTGATTTGTATATCAGAATATGGATGAATCTATATGAATGTGCGTATATTTGTTTAAATTGATTTTATAAAAAATTGTAAAAAAAAAATTAATACTGGGATAGTATATAAATTAAAATTAAAAAAAAAATAAATTTAAGCAGGAAGTAGTTTAATTAGAATGTCGGCTTTGGGCGTTGATGGTGGGGTGTAATGTCTCCTTCCTGATTGGTCCTAGGAAGGAGTTTACCTTCATAGTTGGCTTACAAGGCCAGTATTTTAGTTAAATTACTTGGACTCTTCACTTAGGTTTTAGTATATAATTTTCGAATAGACCTGCGAGAGGTATGAGGACGAGAATGAGTAGGAAGTAAAGCACAGAAGCCAACTGACCAATGATAATGAACGGTTGTTCTACTGGTTGGCCCCCGATTCAGGTAAGTGTAATTAGGTTTGCAGTGAGAATTCAGAATAAGGTTTGGGAGATTGGGCGGAATATTATGCTTCGTTGATTGGATGTGTGAAGTAGTGGAATGATTAGGAGAATTAGGATAGAAGCTAGTAAAGCGAGAACGCCTCCTAGTTTGTTAGGGATAGAGCGTAGGATGGCATATGCAAATAGGAAGTATCATTCTGGTTTAATGTGTGGAGGAGTATTTAAGGGATTAGCAGGTGAGAAGTTGTCTGGGTCACCTAGGGAGTCTGGTGAGAAAAGGGTTAGGATAAGGAGTGTTAAGAGGAGAAATATAAATCCTAAGGTATCTTTGATGGTATAGTATGGGTGGAATGGAATTTTATCTGAGTTTGGGTTGATGCCCGATGGGTTATTAGAGCCTGTTTCATGTAGAAAGAGTAGGTGGACAATGGTTAATGCTATAATGATAAATGGTAGAATAAAGTGGAAGGCAAAGAATCGTGTAAGAGTTGCTTTATCTACTGCGAAACCCCCTCAAATTCATTCTGCTAGGGTTGTGCCAATGTAAGGGATAGCTGATAGTAAGTTTGTAATTACGGTAGCACCTCAGAATGATATTTGGCCTCAAGGGAGGACATAGCCAACAAATGCTGTGGCTATAACGGTAAGTAGGAGGACTACTCCGATGTTCCATGTTTCTTTGTATAGATAAGATCCATAGTAAATTCCTCGGCCAACATGTAAGAATAAACATATAAAGAATATGGAAGCCCCATTAGCGTGTAGATTACGTAGTAATCAGCCGTAATTAACGTCACGACAAATGTGGGCTACGGAGGAAAAGGCGGTGAATGTGTCAGAGGTGTAGTGTATTGCTAGGAATAGTCCGGTGAGAATTTGAATAATTAGGCATATTCCTAATAAAGACCCGAAGTTTCATCATGCAGAGATGTTGGATGGGGTGGGTAGGTCAATAAAAGAGTGGTTGATAATTTTTAGGAGGGGGTGTGTTTTTCGAATGTTAATCATTAGTTTTTGTAGTTGAATTACAACAATGGTTTTTCAGGTCATAGGTTATGGTTTAAGTCCATACTAAAACTAATATGGAAACGATGCTTATTTTTGTATTGTCTTTAATGCTAATTTTTGGGTTTGTGGCATTTGCTTCTAAACCTTCTCCTGTGTATGGGGGCTTGAGTCTTGTAGTCAGTGGGGGTTTAGGTTGTGCTATCATTGTTAGTTTGAATAGCACGTTTTTGGGGTTAATTGTGTTTTTGATTTATTTAGGAGGTATATTAGTAGTGTTTGGTTATACTGCTGCTATGGCGACTGAAGAGTATCCTGAAAGTTGGGTAGATAATATGGTAGCTTTTAGTATGTTGTTATTGAGTTTATTAATAGAAATGGTTTGATTAATGGTGTCAGGAGAGGTAGAAGTGGTGATGGCTGTTGAGTTATTTGATTCATTAGGGAATTATTGTGTCGGTCAGGATTGGAATGGGGTATCTTTGTTGTATGGTTGCGGTGGTTGGGCTATAGTATTATTAGGTTGAATTTTGTTTATTACCATCTTGGTAGTTTTGGAGGTTATTCGGGGTTTGTAGTTACAGGACTATAAGGGTTAGTGCTATAGAAATTATAAAAGAGAGGAAGTAGTATTTGATGAGTCCTTTTTGGGTGGAAGTAAAAGTAGAAGACAGGGAGCTATGTAAGTTGGCTTGACCTTTTGGTCCAGTCTTTTCATATCACCCTAGATCAATTAGTATGGTAGCAATGTGTTGACCTGTTTGTAAACCTGCTAAAGGTTTTAGTCGATGAAAGATGTGTGTGAAATATCCTAGTATGTTTGAAAAGTTGTGCGTGTGAATTATAGGTATGATCGGTATTTTGTTAGTTAAGGTGAAAAGTTCAATTGAGATTAGAATGCCTATAATAGTGACTAACATAGCTGAGATTTTTAGTATGGTTGGTATTGTTATAGGGATTGTTGTGGTAGGAGGAATGCTTGTTGTGAGTAGGAATCCTGTAAGAATACTACCTAAAGCTAGTCGTATAATAGGATTAATTAAGTTTGGATTGTTTTCAGATATTACAGGAATAGGTAGGAATCGTGGTTCGTTTAGTAAGACGAAGTGAATTACTCGTATGCTATAGAAGGCTGTAAGTATGGTAGCAATAAGTGTGATGCATAGGGCTCATGTATTTACGTGTGATGTGTTTATGGCTTCGATGATTGCGTCTTTTGAGTAGAATCCTGCTAAAAATGGGGTTCCTATAAGAGCCAAGCTGCCTAATATAATTGCAGAGGATGTGATTGGAAGAAGCGTAAGTAGTCCTCCTATTTTACGGATATCTTGTTCGTCATTAAGGTTATGGATAATAGAGCCAGAGCATAGGAATAGTATTGCTTTGAAGAAAGCGTGGGTGCAAATATGTAGGAATGCTAGGTATGGTTGGTTTAGGCCAAGGGCTACTATTATTAGGCCTAGTTGACTTGATGTGGAAAAAGCTACGATTTTTTTGATATCATTTTGGGTAACGGCACAAATAGCGGTAAATAGGGTTGTAATTCCTCCTAAGCATAGTATAGTGGTGAGAGCTGTTTGATTGCCTTGTATGGTTGGGTTAAATCGAATTAGTAGAAAAATACCTGCAACAACTATGGTGCTAGAGTGTAGTAATGCTGATACGGGGGTGGGTCCTTCTATAGCTGATGGTAGTCAAGGGTGTAAGCCAAATTGGGCTGATTTTCCGGTTGCGGCGAGGATTAATCCAAGTAGGGCTGGTGTATTAATGTTTGTTATGAAAATATGTTGGATATCTCAGGAGTTGCAGTTGAGTATTATTCATGCTATAGCTAATATGAATCCGATGTCTCCGATTCGGTTGTATAGTACAGCTTGGAGAGCAGCGGTGTTTGCGTCGGTTCGTCCGAATCATCATCCGATGAGTATAAATGATATGATGCCTACTCCTTCTCATCCGATGAATAACTGAAATAGATTGTTTGCGGATACAAGAATAATTATTGTAAAGAGGAAGATAATTAAGTATTTGAAAAAGCGGTGGATATTTGGGTCAGTGTGTATGTATCAGATTGAGAATTCTAGGATGGATCATGTAACATATAATGCAATTGGGATAAATGTGATGGAGAAATAGTCTAGTTTAAAGCTTATTGATAAGTTAAATGTGCTAATAGGAAGTCATTGCCAGTTTGTAATTGTAGATTCTTGTCCGGAGTAAATGAAGAGTATTAGTGGGATGAGACTAGTAAAGAAAGCTAGTTTGATTGTGGTTTTGCATAATGGTGGGAAGTTGATGGTTTTATTTGGTATAAAGATATTATAGATTAAAGGAAAAGTAATTATAATAATGGTTAGTAGAAGAAAGGTATTTAATAAATAGTTAATTACTTTTATTTGGAGTTGCACCAAAATTTTTGGTTCCTAAGACCAATGGATAACTACTATCCTTTAAAAGTAAGAAAGCCATGGGGTTTAATCATGGAATCAAGAGTTAGCAGTTCTTGTAACTTTCTCAGGCATATAAGGAGGTTTAAGCTCCTAATATTAGATTCACAATCTAATGTTTTTGTTAAACTATATTTGCAGTATGTAACGCCAAGAATAAATTTGGGACAGGTAGAAATGATAAGTAAGGGTAGAAGGTGTAGGGTTATTAATATATGTTCTCGAGTAAGTGTTGGTTTGATAGGGTAGATATGGTCAGTAAATTTACCTCGTTGTGAAGTAATTAGTATATATAATGAATATACGGCTGTAATTACTGTATTGGTGCCTAGTAAGATTAGTGAGAAATTAGATCAAGAGAATGAGGTCATAATAACTAAAAGTTCTCCTAAAAGATTAATGGAAGGGGGTTGAGCTAGGTTGGCGAGACTTGCTAATAGTCATCAGGCGCATATTAAGGGGAGAATTATTTGTAAGCCCCGAGTAAGAATAAGAGTTCGGCTGTGAGTGCGTTCATAATTTGTATTGGCTAGACAGAAGAGTATTGAGGAGGTGAGTCCGTGAGCTACTATTAGGACGGTAGCTCCTATAAAGCCTATTGGGGATTGTATAAGGGCTGCAATAATTACTAAGCCTATATGGCTGACAGAAGAGTAGGCAATGAGAGATTTAAGGTCTGTCTGTCGTAGGCAGATAGAGCTTGTTATAATTATGCCTCAGAGGGATAGGATTATGAATGGGTAGCATAGAGTTGATGTAAATGGTTCTGTGAATGCTGTAATTCGTATGATGCCATAGCCGCCTAATTTTAGTAGAATGGCAGCTAGAACTATAGAGCCTGCGATAGGAGCCTCAACGTGTGCTTTAGGCAGTCAAAGATGGAGGCCGTAAAGTGGTATTTTAACTATAAATGCTATTATGCAGGCATATCAGAGTAGGGAAGTTGACATAGAAGAGTCTAAGGTAGGTGCTACTAATGTTATAGTAAGCATATGTAGAGAGCCTAAGTTATTGTGTAAATAAAGTAGTGCTACTAGGAGAGGGAGAGAGCCTATTAAGGTATAGAAGAGGAAATATAGGCCAGCATTAAGTCGTTCGTTTTGGCTGCCCCAGCGTGTAATAATAATAAGGGTGGGGATTAGGGTGGTTTCAAATAGGATATAAAATATGATTAGCTCAGATGCGGTGAAAGCTATAATTAGGGAGAGTTGGAGAATAATAAGTGTAGTTAAGTAAATTTTTTTTCGTACTAGAGGTTCGTGCGCTAGATGATTTTGGCTAGCCATAATTATTAGTGGAAGAAGTCAGCAGGATAGGATAAGTAGTGGTCCTGATAATGAGTCTAAAGAGAAATAATTATTATAATTATAACCTAGGTCAGAGTCGTGGTATAGTAGGGTTAAGCTTCAAATGCTAATAATAAAACTATGTATGGTAGTATTAAGTCATAGTCAGGGTTTTTTGGAATATCATGTTAGGGGGATGAGTATGAAGGTTGATGTAAGGATTTTTAGCATTGTAGTAGGTTTAAATTTTGAATATAATCATTACCATGGGTTGTTGAGATTTTAACTAGTAGGGCGAGACCAATTCCTGCTTCACAGGCTGAGAACACTAATAAGATTAAAGGTAGTATAGATATTGAGAATATATGGAAGTGGGTAATTAGTAATGTTATAAGAATAAATAAGGACAATATTATGCCTTCTAGACAAAGGAGGGTGGATATTAGGTGTGATCGATAGATTAATACTCCGACTAGAGCTAGTGCAAAAGCTACGATAAGGTTTATGTTAATGGAAAGCATAAGGTATTCATGGGTTAGAACCATGATTTATTGAGTCGAAATCAATTATCTTAATTAGATTAAAAACCTATTCAGTTCATTCAAGGCCTTTTTGGAACCATTCGTATGCTAGGCCTCCTGTCAGTAGAATGATGATGAAATATGATAGGAAGAGAATAGTATTAGCAGTAGGTAGTTGGATAGCTCAGGGAAGAGGTAGGAGGAGGGCGATTTCTAAATCAAATAATAAGAATGTAATAGCTACTAGGAAGAATTTTATAGAGAAGGGTAGGCGGGCAGATCCTAGGGGATCAAAGCCACACTCATAGGGGCTTGATTTTTCTAGATATAGATATAATTGTGGTAATCAAAAGGCAATTAGTACTACTACGGTTGCTAGGGTAGAGTTGATTAGAAGTGTTAATATTAGGTTAATTATTTTTCTCTGGTGTTACCCAGAACTTAATGATTGGAAATCAGTAGTACTAATTATACTAGAAAAATAAGAACCTCATCAGTAGATAGAAACATATAGGAATAATCATACAACATCTACGAAGTGTCAGTATCAGGCAGCGGCTTCAAATCCAAAATGATGTGTAGATGTGAAGTGGTAAAAGAGTTGTCGGATAAGGCATACGATTAGGAAGAGAGAACCAATAATTACATGTAAGCCGTGGAAGCCTGTTGCCACAAAGAATGTTGATCCGTAAATCCCGTCAGAGATAGTAAAAGGGGCTTCATAATATTCTGTAGCTTGCAGAATTGTAAAATACAAACCTAAAGCAATAGTAGTTGTTAGAGCTTGAATTATTTGTTTGCGGCTACCTTCTATTAGGCTATGATGGGCTCAAGTGATAGAAACACCTGACGCCAGGAGAATAGCTGTGTTTAATAATGGTACTTCTAGTGGGTTAAGTGGATAGATTCCCACAGGGGGCCAGCAGCCTCCTAATTCTAAGGCTGGGGACAGGCTTGAATGGTAGAAAGCCCAGAAAAAGCCTAGGAAAAAAAAGACTTCTGATGTGATGAAAAGGATTATGCCGTAGCGCAGACCTTTTTGCACTACGGGGGTGTGATGGCCTTGATAGGTGCCTTCTCGTACAATATCCCGTCATCATTGGTATATTGTTAGAAGTATGGTAGAAAGTCCTATAAATAGGAGCAGGATAGAATGGAAATGAAATCATATGATTATTCCTGAGGTTAAGAGTAGAGCTGATATAGCTCCCGTTAGTGGTCATGGGCTAGGATTTACTATGTGGTAGGCATGGGTTTGGTGGGTCATTAAGTATCATTATATATTATAATATTAATATGTAATTATGTGTTATTATGTAAATATAAGCTTACTAGCAGGGTGAAGACATAAGCTTGAATTATAGCTACAGCTAACTCTAAGATGGTTAGGAGGAAGAGAACAATAAGTGTAACTGAGGATAGCACAATGTTAATAGAGACTAATGCTAAGGCAGCAGAGCTAATAAGATGAATTAGTAGGTGACCAGCAGTGATGTTAGCTGTCAATCGGACTGCTAATGCCAGTGGTTGAATAAAAAGGCTAATAGTCTCAATAATAATTAGTATGGGGATAAGAAGTGTTGGAGTTCCTTGTGGTAGGAAATGGGCTAATGAGGTTTTTGGTTTGTTTCGAAAGCCTAGTAGTACGGTTGCTATTCAGAGAGGGATAGCTATGCTAATATTTATTGAAAGTTGTGTTGTTGGGGTGAATGAATAGGGTAAAAGGCCTAAAAGGTTGGTTGTGGCGATAAATAGAATAAGAGTTATGAGTATAAGGGCTCATGTGCGACCTAGGTTATTATGTATTGTTATTATTTGTTTAGTAATCAGTCGGATGAGTCAGATTTGTAGTATTTGGATTCGATTAGGGAGTCAACGCTTGGGTGTTGTAAAAATGAGACAAGGGAAGATTATAATAATTGGTAAAGTAGAAATGCCTATAATAGTAGGGCAGATGAAAGGGGCAAATAAATTTTCGTTCATTTTTTCTCTCAGGGAAATGGGATTTCTGGGAGTTTGAGGATTTCTTCTGGAGGATAAATATAGATTATTTCAATACCGATGAGTTGTAGTTGGAATAAGCAGAAAATATTAATGATAGTTAAGCCGGCAACGTGAAATCATGCTGATGTTTCTAATTGAGGCATAGCTTTGAGAGGGCGTTAAACCCTATAAATACCCAAGTATTATTATGATTTTTCAAAGATGTTTGTATTATGTGTGATCAATTTTCAAAATATTTTAGAGTAGATATTTCTAGTACGATGGGTATAAAGCTGTGATTAGAACCACAAATCTCTGAGCATTGACCGAAATAAACCCCAGGGCGTGTAGAGGTCAGGGTGGCTTGGTTTAATCGTCCAGGAACAGCATCTGCTTTTAATCCTAAAGAAGGTACTGTTCATGCGTGTAGAACATCTTCTGATGAGATTAATATTCGAATTGGTAATTCTATAGGAAGAACTACTCGGTTGTCAACTTCTAGTAGTCGCAGCTGTCCTGGATTTAAGTCTTGAGTTGGTACCATGTATGAGTCAAAAGAAAGGTCTTCATAGTCAGTATATTCGTAGCTTCAGTATCATTGATGACCTATAGCTTTAACTGTGAGATAGGGGTTAAAGATTTCATCTATTATATAGAGAATGCGTAGGGAAGGAAGGGCAATTAGGACTAGAATAATTGCGGGTAGGATTGTTCAAATGGTTTCTACTTCTTGAGCGTCCATAGTACTAGTATGCGTTAGTTTTGTTGTTAATATTAAAATTAATACGTAAAGCACCAAAGAACTAATTAAGAAGACGATTATTAGTGTATGATCATGGAAGTATATAAGTTCTTCTATAATGGGGGAAGTAGCATCTTGAAAGCCTAGCTGTATAGGATATGGCATGCTAAGATATACAGGGGTAAAACCTGTAATTTAACTATGGCAAAGTTATGTAATTATTATTACTAATATCTTTTGGAGAAAGTCATAATGGTTATGGGGTTGACTTGAAATCAACTTTTGGGGGTTCGATTCCTTCCTTTCTTGTTTGTTTAAGCTTTGATGAAGACTGGTTGTTCAAACGTATGATATGGGGGAGGGCAACCATAGAGCCATTCAATGTTAGTAGTAGTTAATTCTACAGAAGATACTTCTCGTTTGGATGCGAATGCTTCTCAGATAATGAATACTATGAGAATTACGGCTGTAAGAGAGATGAAGGAGCCGATTGAGGATAAGATATTTCATGCTGTATAAGCATCTGGGTAGTCTGAGTATCGTCGAGGTATTCCTGAGAGTCCTAGGAAGTGTTGTGGGAAAAAGGTTATATTGACACCCACAAATATAATAGAGAAGTGAATTTTTGCTCAGGTGTCATTTAGTATATAGCCTGTGAATAAAGGGAATCAGTGGACAAAGCCTCCTATGATAGCAAAGACAGCACCCATAGATAAGACGTAGTGGAAGTGAGCTACTACGTAATATGTATCATGGAGAACAATATCTAAGGATGAGTTAGCTAATACGATTCCTGTCAGGCCTCCAATTGTAAAGAGAAAAATAAAGCCTAGGGCTCATAATATTGCTGGGGACCATTTAATATTACCTCCGTGCAATGTAGCTAATCAGCTAAATACTTTTACGCCCGTAGGAATGGCAATAATCATGGTGGCTGATGTGAAATATGCTCGTGTGTCAACGTCTAAACCTACGGTGAATATGTGATGAGCTCATACAATAAAGCCTAGGAAACCAATAGATATTATTGCTCAGACTATGCCTATATAACCGAAAGGTTCTTTTTTACCTGCATAGTATGTAACAATATGAGAGATTATTCCGAAGCCTGGTAAAATTAGAATATAAACTTCAGGGTGACCAAAAAATCAGAATAAATGTTGGTATAAAATAGGGTCTCCTCCTCCAGCAGGATCAAAGAATGTTGTATTTAGATTACGGTCTGTTAGTAGCATTGTAATGCCTGCCGCCAGCACTGGTAATGAAAGTAGAAGGAGCACTGCTGTAATCATCACTGATCAGACAAATAGTGGTGTTTGATATTGAGATATAGCAGGGGGTTTTATGTTAATAATAGTTGTAATAAAGTTGATAGCACCTAGAATGGATGAAATACCTGCCAGGTGAAGTGAGAAAATAGCTAAATCTACAGAGGCCCCTGCGTGAGCTAGGTTACCTGCTAAGGGGGGATAAACTGTTCATCCCGTCCCAGCTCCGGCCTCAACGGTCGAAGATGCAAGGAGAAGAAGGAATGAGGGAGGTAGTAGTCAGAAGCTTATATTATTTATTCGAGGAAATGCTATGTCAGGGGCTCCAATTATTAGGGGAACTAATCAGTTTCCAAAACCTCCAATTATAATAGGCATAACCATGAAAAAAATTATAACGAAAGCGTGGGCAGTTACGATTACATTGTAGATCTGATCGTCTCCGATAAGGGTGCCTGGTTGACCTAGTTCTGCTCGGATTAAGAGACTTAAAGCTGTGCCAACTATTCCTGCTCATGCACCAAATAGTAAATAAAGAGTTCCGATGTCTTTATGATTAGTAGAGAAAAGTCATCGAGTAATGAACATAGGTAAAATGGCTGAGTGTAAGCATTGAACTGTAAATTCAAAGACAGAGATAGGATCTCTTTTTGCCAGCATAAACTGAAGCCAAATGTTAAGGCGCTTAGCTGTTAATTAAGAAATAGTAGGATAAAAACCTTCCGGTTTAGAGGAAAAGAGGCTTTATTAAGACTACCCCCGGGACTCCCCGCCTTTTTTTTCTTATAAGGCGGGGAGTCTCTGGATGGCTTCAAAGGCTAGGCGATTTTACACCTGCTTAAGGCTTTGAAGGCCTTTGGTCTTATTTGAACCTAAGCCTTTAGTAGCTCTGAAGTATTAATTACGTTGAATTGCAAATTCGAAGAAGTAGCTTAAGTGCTGCCAGGGCTTATGTAGAGAACTTAGCTTAATTAAAGTGTTCGATTTGCATTCGATTGATGCAGGATAAAGTCTTGTAGTTCTTAGTTAGGAGAGTGTAATAAATAGTGGGGTGAGGGGAAGTAAGAGGCTGGAGATTACTGTTGTTGTTGGGATTAGTATAGTAATTTGTGTTGGATTGTCGTATCACTGTATTTTAGAATTATTGGTAGATGGAAATATAGTGAGGCTGGATGCATAGATAAGTCGTATGTAGAAGAAGAGGTTTAGTAGGGCGGATAGGGCTATTAGTGTGGCGGTCATGATGTTGTTATTATTGATTAGTTCTTGTAAAATAAGTCATTTGGGTATGAAACCGGTGAGGGGAGGTAGGCCTCCTAAGGATAGAAGAGTAAGTAGGATGATGATGGTTGTTGTGGCGGATTTATTTCATAGACCTCCTAAGGATTTAATTTTGGTAACGTTTGATAGGTTAAGTGTCAGAAATATGGTTAGGGTAGCTATGATATAAATAGTAAGTGATAGGATGGTTAGAGTAGGGTTGATTTGTACAATAATAATTATTCAGCCTATGTGAGCAATGGAGGAGTAAGCTAGAATCTTTCGTAGGTGGGTTTGGTTAAGGCCTCCTCAACCTCCCACTAAGGTAGATAGGATCGCTAGTATAATTAGGATTTTTATGTTTAGGTGAGGGGCGATTTGGAAGAGAATAGCAGTGGGGGCAAGTTTTTGCCATGTTAAAAGAATTATTCCTGTTAGTAGTGGAATTCCTTGTGTTACTTCTGGCACTCAGAAGTGGAAAGGGGCAAGACCTAATTTGATAGCCAGAGCTAAGGTTATTGCGATGGAGGCTCAATTATCTGAAAGTTGTATTAAGGTTCATTGGTTTGTTGATCAAGCGTTGTAAATAATGGCAAATATTATTACTATAGAGGCAGTAGATTGTGTGAGGAAATATTTTGTGGCGGCCTCAGTGGCTCGTGGATTTTTGGGGGTTGTTGGAATGATAGCTAATGTGTTGATTTCTAATCCTATTCAGGCTGTGAATCAGTGCTCGCTGAAAATAGTTAGGCAGGTTCCGATAAAAAGACTTAGTGTTAAAATAGTAGTTACATAGGGGGACATTAGTATGGGAAGGGTGTGAACCAACATTTTCGGGGTATGGGCCCGATAGCTTATTTAGCTGACCTTACTAGGATGTGGTGTAATGGGAGCACAAAGGATTTTGAGTTCTTTGGTATAGGTTCAAGTCCTATTGTCCTAGAAATAAGGGGGCTTGCACCTCTATTATTTATCCTATCAAGATAATTCTTTTGTCAGACATATTTCTATATTTGTGGTGGAATGCAGGATAGAGCAATAGGTAGTGAGATAAATCATAGGCATATTGCTAGAGTTATTGGTAGGAAATTTTTTCATAGTAGATGTATTAGTTGATCATAGCGGAATCGAGGGTATGATGCTCGCACTCATAAAAAGGTTATAGTGAGAAGGAGTGTTTTTGTTATGAATGATATTGTGTTTAGGTGAGATAAATTAGGTATGAGGGATGGTCCTAGAAATAGAATAGTTGTAATTGCGTTTATGGCAATAATATTTGCATATTCTGCTAGAAAGAATATAGCGAAGGGGCCGGCGGCGTATTCTACATTAAAACCAGATACTAGTTCGGATTCTCCTTCAGTTAAATCAAATGGTGCTCGATTTGTTTCTGCTAGTGTAGAGATATATCATATTATAGCTAGAGGTCATGTTGTAATGATAAGTCAGAAGTTTTCTTGGGTGACTGATATTGTTTTTAATGTGAAGGATCCGTTGATTAATATAATAGATAGGAGAATAATAGCCAGGGAGACTTCATACGAGATAGTCTGTGCTACTGCTCGTAATGCTCCAATTAAGGCATATTTTGAGTTGGAAGCTCATCCTGACCATAGGATAGAATAGACTGATAGGCCTGATAGAGAGAGGATAAAAATAAGTCCTAGATTTAGGTCTAGTAGGGTGTTAGGTATGGGTAATGGAGTTCAGATTGTTAAAGCGATGGAGAGGGCTAGGATGGGGGCGATAATAAATATTGAGGTAGATGAGGTTAGTGGGTGGAGTGGTTCTTTAGTAAATAGTTTTACTGCATCTGCGAATGGTTGAAAGAGGCCATAAGGTCCTACGATGTTAGGGCCTTTTCGGAATTGTATATAACCTAGTACTTTTCGTTCAATAAGTGTGAGGAAAGCGACTGCTAGAAGAATTGGGATAATATAAAGTAGAAGGTTGATTGTAAACATCTATTAAGAAGAGGGTTTGAACCTCTGGGAGTAAAGGCTTAAGCTTTATGCAATTACCGGCTCTGCCATCTTAATAGCCCTGTTCTTGGGGGTATATGGGTTGATTTAGTATATTTAGATAAATTCATATATTAATTCTAGGGCTTATTATGGATATTGGCCCTATTTCTCTTGTCCTTTCGTACTGGGAGAAATGAATTTACAGATAGAAACCGACCTGGATTTCTCCGGTCTGAACTCAGATCACGTAGGACTTTAATCGTTGAACAAACGAACCTTTAATAGCGGTTGCACCATTTGGATGTCCTGATCCAACATCGAGGTCGTAAACCCTGTTTTCGATATGGGCTCTCAAATAGGATTGCGCTGTTATCCCTGGGGTAACTTGTTCCCGTTGATCAAAATATGGGTCAATTACTGGTAATATTACACTTAGATTTGTTAATCTTGGTTTTATTCATTCGGAGGTTCTTTTATGCTCCGAGGTCACCCCAACCAAAGACTATAACTCATAGATTATACATGTTATTCCAATAGGTTAAATATTAGTATTTGTTGAGTTATACGACTTAAGCTCCACAGGGTCTTCTCGTCTTGTATAATTATCCCCGCCTCTGCACGGGAAGGTCAATTTCACTGATTGGGAGTAAGAGACAGTTGAACCCTCGTGGTGCCATTCATACTAGTCCCCAATTAAGAGACAAGTGATTATGCTACCTTTGCACGGTCAGGATACCGCGGCCGTTAAAGTCGTGACTCACTGGGCAGGCAATGCCTCTAATACTGGTAAGTGCTAGAGGTGATGTTTTTGGTAAACAGGCGGGGTTCGTATTTGCCGAGTTCCTTTTACTCCTTTTAATCTTTCCTTTATATGCACACCTGGGTTGGGTTAACAAAGTATATAATAAGGTACTAGTATGTAGTTATGATTATTTGTTTGGTTAAGTGTAAGCGGTTGTTCCGGTCGTATATATGCTTGTGCAAGGAGAATACATTCAGGTTACTCATATTAGCATTATATCTTCTAAATAAGAATAGAATTGTCCAATATAAAATAAGGGATTTTGATTAAATATGGGAATTAAGTATTGGATAAGTTTGAGCTTTAACGCTTTCTTAATTGATGGCTGCTTTTAGGCCTACAATGTTTTGTGTTGATTTCATTATCCTCTATGAAAGTTTGTCTACATATCAAAAGAGTTGTCCCTCTTTTGAGTAACATTTAAATTTAAATGATGTTTATGGGTACTTGAATTAAATTTAAAGTTGAACTTAAATTCATTTTTTGGACAACCAGCTATCATTAAGTTCGATAGGCTTTTCACCTCTATTGTAAAATCATCTCACTGTTTTGCTACACAGACGAGTTCGTTCTGTCAACTGTTCTACAATAGCTCACTTAATTTCGGGGAGGCGGGCTTCAATTCGTTTTGTCCGGTTTGACTAGCTAAATCATTATGCAAAAGGTAAAAGGTGAAAACTTTGCTTTTTATTGCTTGTAGGATGAAGTCTTTCAACGTTCCCTCACGGTACTCTCTCTATTGTGCCTATATATTTGTCTGTTCTATCGCCTATACTAGGGCTGATAAATGTTTTGTGGGTGTAATAAATAGTTTAAATGTTGTTTGTAGGACTAGGTCTAGCTCAAAATGGTCAGGATTAGCTGAAATCTTTTAGGTGTAAGCTAAATGCTTTAGTTAAGCTACATTTTGGTTGTCCAAGTACACTTTCCAGTACACTTACCATGTTACGACTTTTCTCCTCTTTTTGGTGTATTGTAATTAGGTATTAAAAGTTACTTTATTGAGGAGGGTGACGGGCGGTGTGTACGCACCCTATTGCCTATTTCAATTAAGCTCTCTATTCTTAATTTACTACTAAATCCTCCTTCATGTCTTTATTTCAGTTGACAATTCGTTATGCTCTAGTATAGAAAATGTAGCCCATTACTTCCCCCTTCATATGCTACACCTTGACCTAACGTTTTTATGATTTGATGATTTTGCTCACTTTGGGCCCCTATTGGGGTGAGCTGACGATGGCGGTATATAGACTGTTGAGCGAGAAGGGGTGAGGTATATCGGGGTTTATCGATTATAGAACAGGCTCCTCTAGGAGGGTCTAGGGCACCGCCAAGTCCTTTGAGTTTTAAGCGGTTGCTAGTAGTTCTCTGGCGAGTAATTTTGTTATTTAATTACCTAGGTTTACGGCCAAGCATAGTGGGGTCTCTAATCCCAGTTTGTACCTTAGCTTTAGTGTCTTCAGCTTTAGTAAAGTCACGTAAGTTGTGTATTTTAGTATCAACTAGGGCGTATTACAGCATAATTGAATTTTAGCTTTATTTGTTTGGTTGCGTGCTTAAACACCCTTTACGCCGTGTTTCTGTTAATTTGGGTTAATCGTATGACCGCGGTGGCTGGCACGAGATTTACCAACCCTTATTTATTATGATTTAGTCAAACTTTCGTTTATAGCTCAATATTAGTCACTGCTGTAACCCGTGGGGGTGTGGTTAAACAAGGTGTCATGGGCTGCTGTTTTAGTGTGCCTGATACCAGCTCCTTTATACTTTAATGGAATTAAAAGGGCATACTCACTGGGTTGCGGAAACTTGCATGTGTAGGTCTAATAAAAATTAACAGTAAGGCCAGGACCAAGCCTCTGTGCTTGTGGAACTGATTAAAGTCCATCTAAGCATTTTCAGTGCTTTGCTTTGCGTTAAGCTACACAAACAGTGAGTTATGAATTTTAAAATTTATCAGAAATTTTTGAAAATTTTAAGTTTGTATACTATGTCAGTATTAAATTTATTTTAGGTTTTTTCGTTTTTTT
>NC_045433.1:45904-130564 GCF_902635505.1 Sarcophilus harrisii | reverse complement strand
AAAGTTACCCATGTATATATCCTGTAAATAAAAGGCTATTAAATAAAAAAATAAAAAAAAAATAAAAAACATTTATTATTGATCTAAAAAGTCAACAGAAAATAAAGACTCTATCACAATTTCCTTTTCCACATGCATAGCATTTCCAATTCTTCTGTTTTTGTCTGCTTGCACTTTCCTTCTCAGATTAATTTTACATTATTTCAAAGTCCAATTCTTCTTGTGCAGTAAATTAACTGTATATTATATTTAACATATACTTTAACCTATTCAACATGTATGGATCTACCTGCCATCTGAGGGAAGGAGTGAGGGAGAAGCAGAGGAAAAGTTGGAACTGAAGGTTTTGCAAAGGAAAATACTGAGAAAAATTGCCCATGCATATGCAATGAGATTATAGCTGAAACGGTATCACAGTAGATCTAAGCAGATGAAAAAAAAAAGATTCAGAAATATCAACTAAGTTCTCCATATGGTAAGAAGACAAGACTGTGGGAAAAAGAGAAGTTAGAAGCTAACCATTAGGGATGGGTTAGAAGAGGATAATGCTGAATTTAGGCAAAGTAACCATCACATGCAAAATCAATTTAAATTATGAAAGTGAATATGAAAAGGAGAAATATAAAGAGGAAAAGGACAAGATCTTGTAGTCTAATAATAATTGTAATTCTAATTTTGGGCTAGATGAAAGGGCAGAAGTAGAAATTTTGTCCACTGTTAAAAGGAGGAAAAAAAAGTTAACATAACTTCAATTTCTGACACATTTTCATAAATTTCACAAAAAGTATTAAATATGCGTATGTACACACATATATATATATATAAAATCATTGAAATGTAACAAGTCTCATCAGATAGGTAAAGGAAACATGTTTTTCAAGTTAAGATATCTGTACACAACTATTAAGTATTTTCATAAGAAGACAGTATTTTTTTTCATCAATCTAAAATTCTGAAAAGGATATTGTGCAATACTTGCCAAGTTAAAGATTTTGTTTTACAAAACAGGCTTATAAATGAATGGATTTCATTTAAACTAATATTGACAATTTGATATTTCTGGTGGTTCTATTTGGTATGAGCAGCAAATGAAAATAATAATGTACATTATATAGGTGTATATATTATACATTAATACTTAAGATAATGTAAAAAGTGATATTTGATTAAGTGAAATTAGGGAATAAGAATTTATATAGCTATGTATCTGGCACTGTATTAAACATTTTTTTATGAGTTAGGTGTTGTTATAATAATTTTGTAATTAAGGAAACAGGTGAAGTAAAGCTAGATAGATACCAAGTGTTCAGATTTTCTTAATTGTAAGTGTAGTGATATATTCATTCTAATAATTGGTTGTTTGTTAAAGTTTCAACAGCAGTCTCAATTGTTAGTTTCATTAAGAGCTGGTACTTCAACTAAATCAACTCTCAAAGCAAAAGCTGAGAATGTATTTACTTGTGGAATTAAGAAGACTGATATGGTTTTATGATAAAGCTTTTTCATTTGTCTACAGAACTAATAGCTTTAGAGATTTGTTTAAAGACTGAAAAATATTTGATGAATATTCTTAAGAAAAAAGATAAATATTAAAATTGACTAGGAAAAGCAGGGAGGAGACAAATTGCAATATGACTTTTTTCACATAAAAATTTTATTGTTTTAAGTAATTGTCATTTTGGGCGACAGAACTTAAAGAATTGAAAAATAAATCTAGATTTAACATTTTTTTCCTACCATCTTATATTTGTGACTTTTATGCTTTAATGTGGATTTGGTTTTTTAATTATTTTTTCAAAAACTGTAATTCTATGTTACAGAGAAATGTTAGATTTAAATTTAATTTTTTATACTGAATTCAATTAGTAAAACAAGCACTATGTTCCAGTATGCATGATTTAAATTTCTTTTGGCTCTGCTCTCAACCCTACTTAATAGCTACCTGTTGAAAACAAAAGTATTTCTTTAAAGGAAAGAAATATTTCTCATTTTAATTTAAAACAATTCAATATTAACGACATCAGATGTCAGTAGCTATTCTGAATCTTTAATAAATCTTTTATAAATTGGGTAGAGCAAATTGGCTAGAAATCAAAAGGATTTTTAAAAATTCATATTAGTAATACGATTTTAATTTTTATAGGAGTGACTATTTTTATATGGGATTGGGACTGCAGTAAAGTGCCGCAGATGTGTAGTTAAAAAAACTGAAGCACAGATTAAACTGAAAGAAAAAACTACTGTGACGCACTAAGGGAAAATCGTACAACAAAGACGGTGTGAAAGGGTTCCAAATTAATGTAATTATTTTTGGAAAAGGGATTAAGTAGTGTGTTAAGATGTGAATATTTAAAAGAAAGAGATCACAGCTTCCATTAAGTCGCAAGCAGGTAAGGCCTAAAATGACATTCGGGGGAAAAAAATTCCCTAAAGAAGTAAAAACGTGAAAAGGCCTATTCCGGCAAAAAGCCGGAAAGCGGCACCCCTTCCCAGATCCCTTATTAAATTCTCAGCAAGCAATTCTTTCGCCTCTCATGCAACCAAGTTTTCTCTTAAAATTAAAGTACTACTCACAATCTCTCCTTTTCACCTCCCATTTCGCTCAGCACTGTTACGGCGGCCATTTTCCAACTGTTTTTTTACAAAGCTACTAGGGTGCGCGCCGCTGAAAATCTGGGCACGCGCTAAACGTACCCAAGTTTCCACGCCTCTCTTTTTCCAGAGGAAATAATTGTGGCCTATTACATTTTCTTATTGGACCACGGAGATCTTATTTGAAATTATACGCATTATGATTGGTTCCAAAAGGAAAACAAAACAAAAAAATTGGTCATTTACACACTATCAAGTTCCAACAAAAAAACTCTCAACTATTTAAAATAATTGCTTTTACAAAAACAACATGCATAAAAATTTAGTGAAAAACCTAACAACTTTGATCATACAAAAAGTTGCTTGAACTCTTACAACAGCAACAACAACAAAAAAATAAATAGCTAGAAACTCTTCGGAGGATCACCCTATTATTTGAAACAATCTATATGATTCCTTCCAACTTTTTAATAAATTCTGTGTCCCCAATAAACACATACCAAAAAAATTTGCCCAAATTTACATGTAAATTAAATTATTCTTTTACTTGAACAATAAATCCTCGTTCACAAAAGCTATTTTATTGCAAAAGCTGAAAACGCCTATTTAACTTCCAAATATTAGTATCCTGAAATGCTTACATCTTTGAGTACAAAATGCTGATTTTTTCACACATGCCACTTATCAAAATAAAAAAATTATATCTAACACAAAATTTTAAAATGCAAACTCAAATATTTCATTGTACACATATCTAGGTAGATACACAATAAAAAAGCATAATTTGTTCTATAAAGCTATGTCCACCATTTTACCCCCCCCAAATATTCCTAATTGTACAAAAATGTTTATAACATTTCTTTTGTGATGACTAAAACTGAAAAAACAAAAGATTGCCACAGATCTTTTTTCCCCCCTTTTTTAAAAAGGCAATCTAGTTTAAGTGACTTGGCCAAGGTCAAAAAATCTTGGAATTGGAAAAAGTGCCACATAGTAAACTTAACAGGACCAAGTCAATATTATACATAGTGATAATATTGTTTGATGAATTGTGAATAAATTATGCAATTATATAAGGCCATTTCAAACTTACTATACACATTCAGAAAAAGAACTGAATATTGTTTGAATATGTGCCTTGTACAAAATAACCAATATTTTTATTGTTATATATTTATATGTCATTTATATAATTATACATGCATATCACTTCACTTGGGGGTAAAAACAGGAAAGAGAATATGAAATGCCAAAATTTAAATAGAAATTAAAAAAAAAAAGCTTCAGTTGTATGTTATCCAATTTCTTATTACACTTGAAATCAAAACATTTTGTTCATGTGTTTGCTTACTCTAGGTCACAAACTTTTAAAAGAACATATTATGCTTCCTTTTGTTCTGCTATTATAAAAAAGCTGCAACCATTTATATATGCATGTTCTTTTGCAATAAATCAATTATAGAAGAAAAATTTTGAATTTTTAATGAATAGTATATATGGAAGCATATATTGAAGAACTTATAAGAATATGTGGAAATGGTTTACCTAGAAATACAATTATGTCACCTAATTATTTGTAAACAATCATTTTCTTCCTTTGTTTAAACATGAAATAAATAATAGTGTATAATTTCATTTAACCCTAAATCCTATCTTTCTATAGAGAAAGTGCTTCCCTTCCAATTCAAGTTAATAGTAGAAAGAGTCACACAAGAAGATGATCTCTATAAAAGCATTGAGTAGAATTTTGGTGAACTCCAACTGCTTGATTTCTTTTTTTTTTTTTTTTTGGCCAGAATAAAGCCAAACTAAGATTTTCTTTACACAAAAGATACATATGTTTTTGGGACACATTAGAGTTTTAGTTTCATTTTTCCTAAGATTCAATTTTTTTCCCCCTATTTTTTCATTAAATGTCCCCAGAAGATTCAAGGAAAGCTTTGTGCTGTTTCTCTGGCTTATTTGCTAAGGATAGAAAATATTTACCTTTCTTTAAAAGAATCACTTAATCGTTTTAATGGGGAAATTTTGAAAATGTCCTTGACTTTTGAGTGAGCCCTGATATCCACCCTTTGGGGAAGTTAAGTAGTTTCATTAAGATTGGCCAGGACAACCTTACTTAGCTTGAACTTAAGTGGTCTCATTTAGCTGGAGAGCTGGATATTTCTATTGAGTAGATGGCTACACACTATATTGAGCTAAAAATTAGTGCAAGAGGATTCCTATTTAGCTCCAATTTAAGTGATCTCATTCAAATGGGAATCTAAGCCTGGAGGCAGTGATAATATTGAAGTAATCTCATTCAATTGAAACTTCAGTTTCAAATTTCCTATTAAAGGACATTTTGGGGTTCATTTCTTTGCAGAGCCATTTTCCAAAGCAAAGGACCATGCCTTGTCAAGAAACCCTCTTTTCTTGGCATAGCTGCCTGCTATGAAGAGATTCTCTTTTCACTGTTAATTAACACCTCTGTTTATTTCTCTGCCAGGGCTGACAGACATCTCAGCACCAATAAAACTTTCCTTTTGCCCTTTAAACTTTTTTGGTTCGTGAATTCTTTCATGTTGGACCTGCCCTTGTAATGCCAAGAAACTGAGCAAGATAGAGATTAGAGAATAATTTAATAATTTATTTAAAAGCAGAGATTTACTAGGATCAAATAATACATGTTGGCCCCAGAGCTGAATGAGACTATAGTCTGAAAGAATCCAGCTGTGAATGTCAGATACAAGATTCTTTTATAGGGTAACAATAACAATGACCTAATGGGGGGAGGCACCTGGGATGACATAAAGGGAGATCCTGGAGAGGCTCATTCTAATGATGTCTAAAATGGATAAAGACTTTATCCTATTAAACATTAAGAAGGAATAGGTAGCTTAAGGTCTAAGATATAAGACCTTTATCCTATCAAACATTAAGAGGGAATGGTTATAACCTAAGATATAGGTTATATAAATAGGACAATTAGGGAAACCGGGTAAGGACATTAAAAGAGAACTGTGGTACAACATTCCACATTTTCTCTCTTCTAAATATTCAAATCTTTCAATTACCTTCCTCTAGAAGGCCTTAGCACCATAATTTTGACCGATCCTATGTGAAGTAAATAAACCAAATTAAAAACCAAAATAAAGCTAGAAAAATGCAAGGAACTGTGGCAAGGACAAGTCTCTCCCTGATAATCCCAGAGTTAATTGCAATCCCATCAGGTCCTCAATAGTTGGGAAACATCACTGTGAGTTAGGTCTGTGGTCATTTGTGCATGACTCAGCCTCTGCTTACAAAGCAGCAGGTTCAAGATGGTTGTGTTGCCCATTAAGAGGGGCTACCCACTCCAAGGGAGAAGAGTGAGGCTTGGAGTAGCTCCACCTGTTCCTGCCCAGAGAAACAGACAGGGCTGTAGAAAGGATCAGATTTCTGAGCAGATTATGAAGTTTGACCAAGGCAGGCAACCCCTAACTTTTAGAGGCCTGATACCAAACTGCAAGGTCCTTTTAAGTAAGCTAAAATACTAATTAAGAACTTGGGTAACAGTAGTGGCAAAACAGATCAGAGAGACTGCTAGTCCCAGGACAGATGTCTGATTTCTGATTGTTTCTAAAAAATAATCCCTAAAACCGAGTCTACCAGCGCAATTTAACAGAATAAAGGGTTCCAAGGTTAAAGAACAACCAGCAAATCATAGTCTAGTAAATTTAAACAAGTAAAATTAAGTAAAATTAAGCAAGGAGGACTTCCAATTAAATCTGAACGAGTAAGATAGGAGGGAGGGCAGAAGTGCCTAAGAAAATACCAGTTTACCCAATTTCCTATTTCTTCCTCCCTTTTTTTCTCACAGAAAGGAATTATCAAATAATCAACCCACATATAAATCATATACATATGCATATATAAATAAAAGACTAAAAATCCCTCAAACATAATAGCAGTAGTTACACAAGTTTAACTGTTTTCATCCCAAGTCTTAAACACAGTACAGTGATACAGTTAAAATTCTAACAAGTCAACCACTTTCCCATTCTCCCATATCAGTCCAAATTACATCAGGAAAAGTGGATGATGGTTTTCAATTGCTTTTTCCTGCTAAACAGGTACGATGCTCAGTCTGGGTAGGGGATGGGTGTATATAGTGTGGAGTGCTAACAATCAAAGCTTGATCTAGGTCCCAGAAGCAAGTCAATATATCTGTAATTTGACCAAATCTAGAAAAAAAAACAAATCTAACAGAAAAGTTAGAACACTCTGAGATAGAAGGACTGGTCCACAAGGACTGCTACAAGATGTGGCCTCTCATTAGCTATAAACCTTAAAAAAAAAATTGAATATCCAGACATAATATTTAGTAACAAATAAGTGACCAGGTTAAATAATTGCTCAAGTATTTAGAATATAATGATTACAGATAAGCAGATTGGAAACAGCAAGGTATGACATAATTGGATTGCATTAACAGTTTCTTATTGACCATTGCTCTGATTATAGAAATCAGTTACAGAAGGAAAAAAAAATGCAGTGCATATTAACTACAAATCCAAGAAATTTTATCTCCAATAAGAAATCTTAGCAACCAAAGTTTTGGATAAATCCTAAACATATATTTACCCTAACCTTATATTTATACAAATCAGTTTGCTCCTTTTAGCCAAAACCAGGGGACTACAACTTGATTAAAAAAAAAAATTTGTCTGGAACCGTTTAGAGGAAGTGGGGGAGGAGAGGATTCCACGTGGCCACCCTTCTCCCCACTCCATCTCCAAAGGGGCAGGGAAAGGCGAACTAAACTGCAGCCCAGGCTAACTAGATGCTCCATACCTGAAGTAGCAGAGAGCAGTCCAGAGGCTGAATATTCATGTTTGAAGACGAAAGATTCCTACCCCACCCAACCTTAAAAGGAGCAGAAATCAGTGGGTGGGTGGTTAGGGAATTCCATAAAACCCACATGTCCAACGGAGCTGGATTTAAAGCATAATTTACAATGTTATAGGTAACAAATTTTGAGCCAAAATACAGCTTTAAATTCCTAATAATATAAAAATGCTTTTTCTATCATATTTCAAATAATGAAACAAGCGTAGTTTTTCCTTTTCTCTCCCTCTGACCCCATATGGCCATTATTCCCAATGGACTTCTCCTAAACTCCAACTTGGCCAGAGTTGGAGCCTTCAGAAAAGTCAGATCCTTTTTGCTATATACTTTACCTAATTAGAGGCACTTGACCCTTTTAGGCAAGTTAACAGAACTTCTTTAACAAGCTATTGTTCTTTTAAGATGTTAATAAGTCAATCTAACCTGCACAGGCAACAGTGAAATTATTTCCCACAATTTTAAAACTGCCCAAAAGAATACTCAGAACAAATGTGGCATGCAGAGACATTTTCCAAGTTTAGAATCATCCTAAAATTCCTAATCAAATGTTTTCTCCAGCTGGAGTTCAGTATTGAAATAACCAATTCCCAATTTGATCATTGTTCTTAAATTTAACAGAGCTCTTAAAATTAACAAAACAGATAAACAAATCACAGAACATACATAGACTGTGCAGTCAAAACATTTAACACAGACCAGGAGCTATCTGGAAAGAATAGCCCTGAGGAAGTTGTGAGCTCCAGTCTTTCCTCCCATAATCCAAACAAGCCTTTTTTTTAAGTATCTTAAGAAAAGACACCCAGATTTATACTCGAATGCCCAGAGTTGTGCCAACTGGCACACAGATGTGTCTTAGACACGTAGGTAGGGTCCCCTGCTTCCAGAAGGTCCTATTCCCAGAATTTATGTCGATCAGCATTTCATAATTCTGGGAATCTAGATGCTAGCATACAGAACAGGAAAAAAATATGACAAGACATAACCAGATGACACCCCAAAAGATACCCAGATAGATTTACTCTTCTGTGGCCGAAATGGAGGTGTATTACCATCAGGATGTTGTGGTTGGAAACTACTCTATTTTTCAGAGGCTCTGGAGAAAAAAAATCCAGGGAGGCCTGGCCTCTCCAGGCCAAGAGTTCATATCTGCAGCCATCCTGCCAACTCTAACACTAAAGTCTCTTATCTCTAATCCTACTCATTTTCTAACATCTCATTGGGGAGCTCCAAAATGTAATGTCAGAGAAACTGAGCAAGATAGAGATTAGAGAATAATTTAATTACTTAATAGAGAGATTTTACTGGGACCAAATGGATCCATAGTTTGGTCCCAGGGCTGAATGAGACTATCATGTCAAAGCAGTAAGTGTCAGATACAAGATTCTTTTATAGGGTAACAAGAACAATGACCTAATGGGGGGAGGCACCTGGGATGACATAATGGAAGGTACTGGACAGGCTCCTGATATTCTAATGATGTCTAAAATGGATAAAGATCTTTATCCCATCAAACATTAAGAGGGAATGTTTATAGCCTAAGGTCTAACACATAATACCTTTATCCTATTTTATAATCTGAAGCAGAGTAATTGAATAGGACAATTAGGGAAACTGGGTCAGGACATTAAAAGAGAACTGTGGCACAACACCCTAATCAAAGAAGGGTTTCCACAATTCTCTGCACTGCTCCTGACTGTATCAATTTTGCTAATATTCAGAAGATCTGTAGTGTGAAAGTGAAAGGAACGATATAATGAATTAATTAAAAGAAAAATATCTTCTGCCAGGCTTTTTCTTCCTTTAACTTTCCAATTGACATTATATAATTCTGAGATTTCTATTGAAGGATAAATTAAGAAAGAAAAAAGCTAGAATCACAGTGATCTAGGCCACAATGGATATAATATTATTATTTAATCATTTCTGTTGTGTGCAGTTCTTCATGACCCCATTGGAATTTTCTTGGCAGAGATATTGGTTTGCATCAGAGTCAATGTAAAAAGTACTTAAGGATTCTTCTGATTTTTCATATCTTAGATATGATAATAAAAAAGATTCAAGAGGCACTTTCTGGATATTGCTTTCCAATGAAGGGTTCCAATGAAGGGATATCCCTCATTATCAGATCACCTTAGAGTTAAGAATATATCTCTGTACTAGATAACTCCCAATTTTAAACATATTTCTCCATAGAACCCAATGGATTCCCCTATCCCTTGTTAAGATAGATGAGTCTGACCAAGATACAAATTCATCCAAGAGACATTTAAATGAGGACTTTGGAATAAAAAGAGTTTTGATTATTGATTATTAATAATCATTTCTCACATAAGTGAAGGAGTGTCAATCCAAATTTAGGAGAATATTAATTTATTCATCAAAAATATTACCAGGAATTATTTGATCAGTGTTGGGATTAGGTAAAATGTAAAAAAAAAAAATGTAAATGTGCACTAATTAGCAATTTCATAAATGTTCTGATAGGTTTTTAAACATCTATTAGCCTTCAACAGTAGATTATAAAAATACTGCAATTTAATTTATTGAATTCTGTTTTAATTTTATCTTTGCCAAACACATAGTTATGTGTTCTAAATATAAAATTATTTTCCTGAATAAAAAAATTCTGAATACTTCTTAATTTTAAATCTTTACGCAGGATTGAACACATTTCAATGCAAGGGGCAAAGTTGTTGAACATCAAGCAGGCTAATTCCAAAAGAATTTAGCAAAGAATCAAGTGCAAGAAGATAAGTTTATAAGAAAAATTAGGGAGATCAGGAGCTTCATGTTACTTATTCATTAATTTGATGGGCTAACAGGTAAGTCTGAGGTCAGACAGATTGTTGTCTGAATCTGTAATGTTTGTAGGACTATAATCCTTAAAGTCAAAGGACATCACGATAATCACTATTGTGTTGCCTAAAAACCAGGGGAAGAAATATATAACATATTACTGTTATATTCTTAAAGCTAGGGAAACTTCAGGATTCTTGACAGATTGTTAGAACATTAGCATTTCTAAGGTCAGGGGTTTCAGAGTTACTGTGAACATTTCCCCTGGAAACTGCATCCCATTACCTCCCCTCTGAAACCATTTTCAAATTATCCTCTCTCTTTCTATTTCTCTATCATTCTCTATCTATCTATCTTGACTTATACACATATGTTTACAAATTATCGTTCTCATTTGAGGTCCTTGAAAGCAAAGATTGTCTTTCATTAGTTGACTGATAAATATATGATATAAGAAATACCATTATACCATTCAATTTTTCATTTAAGACAATTCCAGATCTGAGTCATAATTTTAGATATAAATCTACACTGAATAGAATGAGATTTTTTCCTTTCAGATTGCACAGGAATGAAATTCTGACCACATAGAATAATAGGATTCTGATTGTTGTCTCTAGCCCACCAAAGGCAAAATTTAGCCCAAGACCCAAATAAATAATTAGCATTGAGAATCACAATAATGAATTAAAATGTCTTTGTTTGGATTGAATACTTTGACTGAATTCTTTCAGTGAGTGATAATACCAAAACACTTCAACAAAAGGAAAGAAAAAATTTGTAGAGCTAGGAAAACTGCTTTTATCAAAATGACCTTTCTTTTAATCCTTTTCAAATCTTCCTTGGCTTTCTGTCCTCTTAAATTACTGAATCAAAAAAATTTTCTCAGATTTCTTGAAAAAAAAATGGAGCCATAATTTCAAAAGATTTGTGATGTAAAATGTCATCCACATCCAGAGAGAAAACAATAAAGACACAATGGGAATTAAAGTAATAGTATTTTCTTTCATCCTTTTGTTATTGTTCATTTATTTACTTTATTTTTTTCTTTTTTATGTTTTTTTTTCCTTAGAAGGCGAGAAGGAGAAAAAATTGGAATAGAAGGTTTTGCTAAGGTCAGTGTTCAAAACCATCTTTGCACATATTTGGAAAATAAAATAAAGGTGCAAATTCTTTTTAAAAAGGAGGGTTTGTAAAATAATTTTTTTAAAAGGAAATGAACCCATATAAAAATATTTTTAGCAGCTCTCTTCTCAAAGATTTGGAAAATGAGGGGATGCTTCTCAATTGGGGAATAACTGAAAACTGTAAGATATAATTATGATAGAATATTATTGTTCCATGGGAAATTTTGAACAAGAGACTCTCAGAAAAATCTGAAAATTCCTCTATGAAATCAAACACGGTGAAATGTACTATGTATAAAGAGCAATGTTGTGGGATGATCAGCTGTAAATGAAAGATCTTTGCAGCAATATAGTAATCTATGACAATTCTGAGGGATTTGTGATGGAAAATACTATCCATATTCAGATAGAATTAATTGTGTCTCAATACAGATAAAAACATACTCTTTTAAAAAACTATTCTTTTTTCTCTTTAATTTTAAACCTTTTTATTTTCAAAACATATACACATGTAATTTTAAAGCATTGATTCTTGCATCTTTGTGTTTCAAATTTACCTCTCCTTTCCTCCAGCCCTTCCCCTAGATGGCAAACAATCCAATATATGTTTTACATGATAAAATATGTTAAATCCATTGTGTAAATATTTATACAATTTTCTTGCTACAAAAGAAAATCAGAAAAAAAAGAAAGAAAACAATATGCAAGCAAACAACAACAAAAAGTATAAAAATGCTATGTTTTGATGCACACTCAGTTCTCAGACACTCCTTTCTCTGGTTCTCTTCATCATCTTGTTGAGGTGTAGACCACATGTTGAAGTCTACATTTGGGTACCTAAATGAAATTAGGGTTTAGTTAAGGTCTAGTGGCAGGTTTGGGGTACAGGGAGTCAAACAGAGTTCCCCTGCAACCCCCTTAGATTTGGCGAAAGGATACGGCAGTATATGAGGTCTAGTAGCTTCGCGGAATTCCTAACAAAAGCATTTATTGGCCCGGAGAGCTAGATTAATAAAAGAGGTTTATTACTGAGTTTAGAAGTAGGAGATAGGTGAAGGTAGAAATAAGGAGGGCACTCGACAGAGGGTCCAGTGGACAGAGGATCCTCACATGGCGACCATGTTTGGAATCTCTGCAAAGAGGGGTTCCCAGTGTGGCCCTTTTAAGTCGGAGACTTAGCTCGAGGGGCTTTGGAGTGTAGCCCCAAAGTTGGCTCAGATCCCAGTGGGGCTGGGACAGGTCTGGATCTTCTATTGGAATTCAAAGGGACCAGGATTTGTGAGTCAAAGGGTAATTTACATTAGCTAGGGAGGTTGGGCATCAAAGATTGGAATCTTTCCCACATCAATCTCTCTTAAAGATGATTGTTGGAAAGAACCACGTCCATTAGAATTGATCTCTCCATGTATGATGATCTCCTAATTCTGTTCATTTCATTTAGCATCATTCTCTGAAATCATCTTGCTGATCATTTCTTACAGAACAATAATATTACATAACTTTCAGTTTCCACTTTCTTGACACTACAAAGAGGGCTGTGACAAACATTTTTGCATGTGTGAGTCACTTTCTGTCCTTTAAGATCTCTTTGGGATATAAGCCTGATGAGGTATGGATCCTGGCAGGAATATGGGTTGGTCTCCTAGTTCTCCAAAACACCAAGTTAGGGCGGGTTAGCAGAGAGAAACGCTACACAAAAGGCTGTGATAAGAAAAGGCACTTTATTAAAGAGAGAAAGACACTAAGAGGACATCTTAGTCAAAGAATTGCCAAGAGACATTTTCTCGGGGCTTATTTATATACAGAAACAAAACAATTTGGGCTTTGCATTGAAAAGGAACATACTTGTGATAGGGTGTGGGAAGAGAGTCTTTCCCAGGGAATGCAGATGCTCTTCTGGACGAGGCTGTATTGTCCTCATCAAGCCCAGTAGAAACACTGCTGGATCAAAGGGATAGAGGAAAATCTATGTTTTCTTTCGCAACATGATTTATAGAAATGTTTTACCCAACTTCACATGTGCCTTCTTAAAAGGGAATTAGGACGAATAAGAAGGGAGAAAATCTGGAACTCCAAGTTTTTTAAACTACTGTAAAAATATTTTATATATAGCTAAGAAAAATATTAAATATGCAGACAAAATTATGCTTTAAAAAAAGGGAAATAGGGCCATTTACTACCTCTATTTTCCTTCTCCATCTAACAACATCCACCTGCCTTCTATTTTGTCACAAAAAATAGCTCTTAAAAGCTAAGCCTTCTAGATGCATCAGTGAATCCTGTAAGATCTACATTTCAGAGCATATTGCTCCCTTCTGTGTACATTCAGTTTCAACTTTTTTTTTTCTAGATAACAATCTTGTTCAATTTTATTTGTTTAATTTTTGAAACATATCTTCCTGAAATACATTTTTATTTTTAAAAATTTTATTAATATTTTATTTTCCAATATATGTAAAGATAATTTTCAACATCTGTTTTAAGATGAAATCTTTTCTCCCTCTCTTTCTTCTCGAAGACAGCAAGTAATGTAATATAAATTAAATATGCACAATTCTTTTAAACATATTTCCATATTTGCTGTGTTGTACAAGAAAAACAGTCTAAAAGGGGAAAAACATCTGTCTTTTTCCTGATCATTTCCTAATTGTGAGTTCCTAAATCTTTCTGGTTGTTTGCATTATTCTTTTTAGTTTGAAGCTTTGGATTTGGGTTATGATGTTGCTAGCAGATTTTATTTTCATTTTGGAATTTTCTTTACGAAGTAATTTAATTTTAATATATTCTTTCTATTTTCACTTTTTTCTTTGTTAAAAAAACCTAGATTTTTTTTTTGATTTTTTTTGTTTTTAATGATTTGTTGAAATATGATATATGCTCATTTTCTGGCCTGTCTCTATATTTTTTCCACATCAAGTTTTTTTATGATTTCTCAAGCTGGGCTGGAGGCATTGGACTGCGTTATAAGAAACTCATCAGCTAAACTTGAAAATCACAACATGGAGAAGACTGAAACAGAAGGTGATTATGGATTAGATGACCAAATAGACTAAAAATTGTATGCATCTGCCTTTTTCTAAACTTCAATGATAACTTCACTGAACTAGAAGGAGATAGATTTTTTAATATTTGTGTTAGGCAGAAAACAGTACATGGTTTAAGCATAGTTCTTCATAGCACTTTTGAAATACTAACTAAACTTAACTAAAAATGCCCTTACTTTCTCCCATATCCAAATATTTCTCCCATATCCAAATATTTATTTTATTTTCACTTTTTTCTTTGTTAAAAAAACCTAGTTTTTTTTTTTAGATTAATGTTACTTAAGGCTTTTCTTTGATAAAGCAAGAGTGTAGGAAAATCTGGGGTCTTCTTTTTGCAACCCAGAGAGGAGGTATTGCAACAAGCTTAAGAGAAGTCAGAAACTTTAATTTTTTTTTTCAAAGTTTAAATCTTGTTTTAAAATGAAGTATGGAGGCAGAGAATTTTAGTCTAGGTTACATTAAGATTTTAAACACCTGTGCTGATAACTGACCTGTCTCTTCTTTAGAACAGTATTGGTATAACAAACTACCATTGGATTGGGGAAAGTTGCTGAAGCACTTTAAAACTGAGAATTCAATAAGCATTTTTTTTCTTTCTTTCTTTCTTTTTTTGCTGAGGCAATAGGGGTTAAGTGACTTGCCCAGAGTCACACAGCTTCTGACTTTAGGACTAGTGTTCTATCCACTGTGTCATTCTAGCTTCCTGTGCTGTACTTGAATGACTTACATTTTATTGAACACAAAAAAACCCCATGTGTCTGATACCATTCAATGGAATGGGATTTTATTCAGTTCATAGGTAAGCAGTGATCTATTCTACTGTTCTTGAACTTGGTTTGTTTTACATTAAATATATTACATCTGGAGTGAATACATATTTAAGAAAAAAATAAAGTAATTATTGGGAAGCTGGAGAAGGGAATGTTATCAGAAGTAAGATAGTGGATATAGAAAGGAAAACAAACTCAGAAATCAATGAAGAAATCTGCTCCTTTTTTCTTTTTTTTCATTTAGAACTTTCCTCAGACACAGGGGAAGAAAGGTTGAATAAATATTGAAGATGATTATCATCACAGAAAAATTTGAAACATATTGTAAAGGCCAGGGAGAAGAAAGTGTTGGATAATGTGTCAGTGGTTAAGGCAAAAGAGAAGGAAACTTTAGTTTAGAATAGATGTGGGAAAACAAATAGAAAATCTCCTCAGAGTATCTTTCCACATGGGAAACTTTTCAGGGTAATTTTTACGTGTGCAAATGAATATTATTTCTAAGTCCTAAAGAATGAGAATTCAACCTATAATGATTCATCCCCTAAAAATAAAAAGTTCAAATATCTAGTTGACCTTTTCTTCAAGGTAAAATGAAATATACTTTGAGTGTATAGTATCTTATCAGGAGACTGAATCTGCATCAGATATGTAGGAACTGGTTGGTACAGAAACATGAAAAGAGTCAGTTTATTAAAATGTTAGCTCTACTAGATTCCTATTAAATATTTATTTTTTAAGGTAGATTGTTGAATATATATATATATATATATATATATATATATATATATTATAAATACCAAAAAAGCAAAACAAAATAGAAAATCAAATATCCTTAAAATATGTAATCTCCCTGTGCTAAATGATTCCTCAATCTTTCTCCAAAGTAACCAAATTACTAAAAGTTGAAGAACAACTTTTCTGCAATTGTCTACTAAGCTAGTGAATAGTTGTCTTTTTTTATATGGGCTGTACTAGATCTCTTCCCAATTTTCTAATTCTAGGGTTCTTTCTCTAGTTTACCTCTATCCTCAATTATACTAATATACTATCATATTAATTGCACTCTTTTATCTATCTTTTCTTTTCTTACCAACCTTTTCCTTCAACAATGCCAACTTCTCTATGTATTTCCCTGAAGAATTATTCTTTGATGAATACATAATCTTCCTTTAATCTTTCTTAAATTTAGTCTTCTCTAAGTAGCTCCCTATTTCCTTCCTAGTATTTCTTTGTAGCAAGTTCTCTCTCTATATATAGATAAAACATTTGTAGATGGGTGACCCTGGACAGGCGGGATACTTCAAGCAAATCATTTAATTATGCAAAAAAATGAGGGTCCCCAAAAGATGGCACAAGTGAAAAAAAAATCACTAGGAAAAATAGTACCTTCTTCCCAGCAGTTGGTGAAGACCAAATAGCATTTTTATAAATCAGCTTAGCACAGAGCCTGGCTTTGTATTATATACAAGTGCTATTATTATTAACAATGATAATTTAATAACTAGGAACTGTTAGAAAGATCTCTAGCAGTAAGGGGGATCTCAAGGCTTTGAATAGGAAATAATATTTGAGCCAGGATTTGAAGAAGAAGGATGCTATGAGATTAAAGTAATGAAAATAAATTTTTATTTCAGGAAATGATCAGTAAAAAGGTGAAGGGATGGAAATGATATTTGAAAAATGAACCAGTCTGACTAGATGATAGAATAAACAGAATGAGGCCATAGTGATAGATTGAGGCTTGTTTGTGAAGAACTAATGTAAACCAGAATACAGTAAGAGTGAAAGGGAAAATCTTCCTGTAATACTTAAGGGATTGAAAAGGTGAGATTTTATGGCTAGGAATTTTTTTAATTAATTTATTTTTTTTGCATATTTTGTGTGAGAAAATTTCTTTTGTTTGGCCGTTTGTACTAAAGTTTTTTTTTTTTAATTCAAAATTTAAAATTGAAAAGGAGGAAAAGAGCAGTCCCAAGACAATTTTGTTCATTAAAAAAAAATGGAGAGGAGTAAATATATGTATATATATATATATATATATATATATTTATATGTATATAAATATATATATATTTATATGTATATATATATATGTATATATATATTTATATGTATATATATATATACATATATTTACTATTTAATATATATATATTTTATATATATATATACACCCACCCACCCACACACACACATGCACAAAGCATTTGATATAAAACTATATCAATCATAAGAAAGGATTAAAGAAGGAAAATATTGAGGAAAAAAATAGCAGGAAGAAAAATGAACTGCCTGCTATTGAAAGAATAAATTAAAAGGGGAATGCAAAGGGAAAAAAAGTAACATTAACTTAATTTGACTTTTTTGCAAATAAGAAATGGCTAAACAGACTGGTGTTTAATTTTTGACTATTTCTTAAAGAACAATAATAACTTATTAAAGAGGTAATTTCAAAGAATCTTGGGTAGCAGTATAACTTTTTATATATGCATGTTAGCACTATATAATTGTTATTGTGGCAGCTATGTAAACAAGGCTAGGCCTGAAGTGAGAAAGGCTCATCTTTGAATGTTCAAATGAGGCCTTAATTGAATAAGTTCTGTCAATTAACCTGGTTTAGTTCAGTTTCTTTTTTTGGAAATGAACTGGAAAAAAAAATTTCAAACTACTCCAGAATCTTTGGCAAAAACAAAAAAATAGAAAGAAAAGAAAAAGGATCCCAAAGATTTTGGACATGCCTATAAAATATGTTATCATTTTTAATTTAAAAATTTTAAAGACAAAAGCTAAACAATAATCAATAATCGGTGGATATATTTGATATAATTAATCCTAAAAGTGAGACATGTATAAAAATATATATTTGCTATTATTACGCATTGGGATGGGATTAACAACAGTTCTTGAGGTTTTTAATTTTTAAAAAATTATTCTTATTTTTTAATTCTTGTATTATCTCTTTATAATTCACCCATTGAGGAAACAAAAGCAAAACATATAATATCTATAGTAGAACTAAATAAATTATTATATCATGTTCAAAGCAGAAAATATTTGTCTCTTCTTTAAATCATCTCTCAATCAGCTTACAAAAACCTTTAAAGTTGCATCTTTGTTAATTAGAAAACATTAGAATTGATTTTCTCAGATATGAAGTTTTTACTTTGTTTTTGTCTTTTAAGTACCCTGAAATTCTAAGTAAAAATATATTTTTCTAGGTGTAGTTTTATATCGTTTCATACTTTATTCTTTCATATGAATGTTTTATATTTACCTAGTGCAGTTTTTGAAATTATTGCTTTTATTGAAATTTGTAGGATTTATAGTAAAACAGTTTGATATTTGTAGGTAAAATTAATTTTTTTTTTCTGTGATTTTTACATTTTTTTAATTTTGTTTTTACTGTGTTTTAAAAACTCTTTGGGTTGTAATATTTAGGATCAGCAAGCATATGGGTTCTTTAATTGTATTTTAAAGTTAATTTATTTTAGCAAAGTCATCTTATTAAAGCAAATATTAATTTTTTTTGGTGAGTTCGATCATTTTCATGATCTACAAGGTTTTTTTTTTCAAAACATATATATATATATATATATATATATATATATTGTTNTATATATATATATATATATATAGCTGTTCTGTTTTAAATGGACTAAATTTTATTTTTTTTGTTTAACAATTATGTTTTGGTATTGAATAGCTCATGAAAAATGATTTTCATGTTTCTATTTCAGTTAATATTAATTGCAAAAAAATTTATTTGGTGTTTGTTGGTGGCAGTTAAATTTTTTTTTTTTTTGATATTTTGTTTTTTATTTCTTACATTTGTGTTTAAATTTTTTTTGAGAACATAGATTTTGTGTGCGTATAAGGTACAGCGTCGGAGTAGCTTGGGTAAGATAGGCGGCGCGCTCTTGGTCTGAGAAACAGCCCCGCCTCTTCCTTTCCGTCCAAACTTGAGGCGCGCGCCGCGTCGCCTACTTAAGGACCGCGCATGCGTCGATCTTTCTTTATGTGCCGGAGCTATGGGCCGCCGCCCTGCGCGTTGGTAAGTTCTGTCGTTTTTTTTTAGCGCGTTTCATGTAAAAAAGTTATAGAAAGCCTTATAACAATCTATTATGGTGCTGTATAAAGTCTAATTATCATTTGAATTTGTTTCATGTCCATTTAACTTCTGTAGAGAATAGTTTCCATGTACCTCAAGTCTTCCTCACGGCATTAAAAAAAATGTCTTCCTGTCTGACTTTTTTCAACTTGGCATTTCTTCCCTGAATATAATTATATTCCTCTTCTCTCTTGGTATCCAGGACTAAATCCCCTCTTTCGGCCTATTTTGATTTGTATTTACTCTTCACAGACTTCAATTGATTAAATTAGAATTTTAATAATTGAGTTTCGTTTACGGCCTAGGGAAGAGGAGTCTTTTTTCGCATTTTTAATGATAGGGTTTCCTAAATATGTCTCTAGTATTAAAGGGGTTGGAAGCAGAGAAAAATAAGGCACAGTTTATCAAACAAATTAAACACTAATTGATGGAAACAAAAACAAAATTTACCTAATTCCACCAACTTTAGCAAAACTAATCATTTAGTCCATTAAATATCTGGTATAGCTTTTACTCTCTTTCTATGATATATTAATATAAAAACAATTATAAGCTTGAAAATATCACTAAATAGGTCCTAGTTTAATAATAAATTAAATAACTAAAATACTAAGTGCTACATAGTACAAGGATGTAAAATGTTAAAGAAGAACAAAATTCAAATCCAGTCTAAAATCCCTTTGTCTTGTAAAATTGGCTGGTAAAGAAAACCATTCAGTCAAACAATAATGTCAATTATTTTGAACATAGGTTAACCTGTTTACCGTGTTATATGTTAGTAAAATGATCTAAGACAAAGGGTGTCTTAGCTGCATCTTTAAAAAAAAGATACATTTTAAAAATAATATATTTTGAAGCATATATATTTTAATCAAACAAATAACAACTTCATGTATTCTTTCCTGAAGCAATTTGGGTGAAGTGATCATACATTAAATGTCTAAAACTGGATTCGGATTCAGGTCCTTTTGTGTACATTATCTATCTGGCTTCCCCTTATTTTCATTTGTAATGTTAATGAAATAATTTTGATTTATATGTACCAATATCTATATTTTTTAAATATATATATCCTTTCTTAAATAAAAGTAAAGAACTATCATTTAAACACTTTTTATCTCTTAGCTACAGATACTGTAAGAACAAACCATATCCAAAATCACGTTTCTGTAGAGGTGTTCCTGGTAAGTTAATTGGGAGCTAAAAATATAAAAATTAATAATTAAAACTTATGTGATACTGCTAACAAAAAACATGTCTTCCATATCTGTTTAACTTTTTTTAAAAAATGCTGAATTAAGTTTTTTTTTTTTTTAAGTTTCAATCTATGTAGAGCTAAAACTAAACTTAGAACTGCTTTCCTTCTCTATAGATGCAAAGATACGGATTTTTGACTTGGGTCGAAAAAAGGCAAAAGTAGATGAGTTTCCACTCTGTGGTCATATGGTGTCTGATGAATATGAACAACTGTCTTCTGAAGGTAAGAAACAAAATGAAATCTTGTGTGGGGATCTTATGGTTTTTCATATTTCTTTTGTTTTTACCCCCCAAAAAAGATGTCTAGAAAATTCAAGTGATTACTATGAAGTAGAAAAATATATTTTCAATTTCAAATTTATAGTTGATATGGTTAATAATGTAAAACCAAATTATCTCTGGAATCAGTTTCCATTCTTAGATAGACTGTTCATTTCTAATATTGCTGTAGCTTTGGAGGCTGCACGGATCTGTGCCAACAAATACATGGTGAAGAGTTGTGGCAAAGATGGTTTCCATATCCGTGTTCGCCTGCACCCTTTCCATGTTATTCGAATCAACAAAATGTTATCTTGTGCTGGTGCTGATAGGTAAGAAGTTTTCTTTTTTTTCTTGGGGCTTAGTCTGCATTTGGGGGAAGTATGTTTTTGAATACTTTAAGCCATTTATTTGTCCAAAATGATTTTATTCCCCCAAAAATGTCTATTTGGGGACTGTTGGATTTTAGTAGTTTTTTTTTTTTTTTTTTTTTTTTTTAATTTTTTTTTTTTCCNTTAGTACTCATTTGAAAATGGTTTAAATTTATTTTGACCAATGCCAGTCTTGTAAATTTTTTTTGATGCTGGAAATGTTTTCTTGCCTGCTATGTTTTAGTTTGTGAAATGCTACAAATGCTCCAAAAAATAATTTTTTCCCCTTCTCTTAACCATTAGACTTCAAACAGGGATGCGAGGTGCTTTTGGGAAACCCCAGGGTACTGTTGCTCGGGTCCATATAGGACAGGTGATCATGTCTATTCGCACCAAGATCCAGAACAAGGAGCATGTGATTGAGGCTTTGCGCAGGGCCAAGTTTAAGTTTCCAGGACGCCAGAAGGTAGGAAGTAATCAATATTTGGCTTGACTTCCTAATAGGGTTTGTACTCATGTCAGTAAAGGATATTCTTAGTGCTTATGGACAACAAAAGGTGTCACATGATAATTTTGTGGGCAAGTAAGTTATGTCAGCATTTGGAAAGGTGAACAATTGCTGTTAGTAGCATTTAGTAATAACTTTTAAAGCATACAGAATATTGTGCTTATAATCTCATTTTGGATTAGAGATATTTTTCTGTTTTTTATTTGAATATCTCCAAAGACCTTGAAAAAAATAGTATTGGGGGAGGAGGGATATACAATTTTATATATATATAGATAACAGTGATGTAGCTTACCCTTATTTACCTTCACTCTTATTACACTTCTTGCAGATCCACATCTCAAAGAAGTGGGGCTTCACAAAATTTAATGCAGATGAATTTGAAGACATGGTAGCTGAGAAACGTCTCATTCCTGATGGCTGTGGTGTCAAATACATTCCCAGCCGTGGTCCACTGGACAAGTGGCGTGCATTCCACTCATCTTAAAGGGGAAGGATCATATGTATTAAGCTGTTATCCTTGCTTATCCCCAGATATTGGCTACAAATAAATAAGACTTGCTGCCTAGTTGGATTTTGGTCTATTTTTTCTTTGTGGAGGAGTGGCAGGGAATACAAGATAGGAGGAGAAAAAAGTAAATAAAATTTGGTAAATTATCTTATAGGAATGGAATATGTGATATACCTAGAAATTTAAGGTGATTCAATCGTCAGTTAAGGATTTTTATTTTTTCAGAAGGCAAAAATTAAAATCTTTAGTTCAAGATGTTATAATTAACCCTTTTATTGAGTGCCAGTAGTCATATGTACCAAGTTAGTGTCTAGCAGACCAGGTTAAGAAGTACATTTCTTCTTTAGGCTCATTCACAGTGATGTCACAAGGACTAGTTGGGGCTGAGACAGGATATTTATTGTGTCACCATCCAGAATATAGAGGTGCTTTTATTAAAGTGCCACAGCATGACTTGTGCCTCTAGAAGCACAGACAAGATCAAGAGAAATTGTAATGTTGAAATGTCTTCAAGTTACAGATTTTGACCCTTTGTTCCAGTCACCAGGGCTTTTGAGTAAAAAATTGATACAGAACACTCATTCAAGTGGCATTTTTCCTTGCATTGTATACTCAAGACGTTTTATCCATGCAACCAGAGATAATCTGGCAGTTGGCTACATTCAGCATATCCATCCTGGGTGTGACCCACAAATGTGGTAGAAGTGCCAATTGTGAGATCTTAAAAGAGTATTGGTGTGTCATCCCAGGAGCCTGAGTGTAAGCTGGATGTTAAGAAATGATCATATTACTAAAAATGTAAATGACCATAGTTTGTTCCATCTCTAGAGAACTTCCACATGACATTGGTCTTATAAGCTAAAAAACAAGCCTTGATATGTGAAACATCACACAAAGGACAGAAAGGAAATGCAAATCCAAGACAAGAAAAGGGAATCCAATAATCAGGATCCAGACTCCATTCAGTTCTTGGGAAAAATGTGAGGGATGGACATCAGAGGGGGTTGGTAGTGGGTTGAGTCTGTTATTACAAAATGAGTTTCAAAGAATAAAGATCTTCAGATCAGTTTAGACTTTGAGACTTTTGCCTCTTGTAATAAATATGGGTATACTAGACTCAACATCCCTAAACCAAAGAGCTATCAAGTCACCAATATTAAGAACAGAATGCTAACAACATAATTATATATATATATATTGGGTTTAACATTTTACCCTGTTTAACACTGGATTACTTGCCATCTAGGGGAAGTGGGATGGAGGGAAAATGAGGAAAAACTGGAACACAAGGTTTTGCAAGAGTTAATTTTGAAAATTTATCCTTGTGCATGTTTTGAAAATTAAAAAGCCAATTTTTAAAAAAGGAAAGAAGGTATTAGATGCACATACAATACAAAGTTGAATTCTGGATAAAAGAAAACATGAAATTAGTATTTCAAGAAAAACTAAGAATCTTTGAGATACATGAAAAAAAGATTTTGGTTGGCAATACCAATAGTTTTGTACAAGTGGATTGTTTAATCAAAAGGCAAAATTTGAAAAATCTAAGGTTAACATTTTGTTACAGGACTAAGCATTAAGAAATTTGCCTAATAAATTTCTTGCTGGGTATACAGAAAGTTATTTTCAACTGAAATGATCTAATGGAGATGTATAAGTAATTTATGTAGATTAAGTATAAAATAAGTAAATATATATCAGAATAATCATTTAATTGAAGAATGGGATGAGTATATCCAATTCACAATTGTACAGATGAGGAGGACTTTAAAACTTATAGACTAATTTTTCTATATAAAAATATGTTCCTTTATCCAAACTATGCCATCCTTAAATCAAAGTTGTTTCATTCTAAATTGTATTTTGATTTCCGAGCAAATGAATTTGTTCCCCAACACAGCATCCTATTGTGGAAGTAAATAGTTTTAATTAGTTTGCTTGGTGAATAGATCTTTTAGAAATAGCATTAGCAAAACAGTTGTATAGAAAACATATTGCAGTGTAAATCCTGAGTGTAAAATTTGGACTGAACAAATTAAAGAAGAAAGTGATCATGGGGCAAAAGCAAGATGTTATCAATTTTGAAAACTAAAAAAAATAAATCTAATAGGTATATTGAATCAAATCCTCTCCCCTCCCGAACCCCAAAGCAAAACACATTCCTTGGAAAAAACATGTTCCTCAATCAGCTCTGAAGTAAGGGCTCTCAAATCATTTAACCTTGTTTGCCTCAGTTTTCTTAAACCTAAATAAACATTTCTAGCAAAGCATCTATATAAACATTTGCAGTTAATTTCTGCAGGGATTTTTAACTGAAATTCCAGGGAATTTGGGTATATCTAAAATTTCCATGCTTTGTCATAAAATCAACCAATGTTGAACCTATCCAAAAAAATCTTAGTTTTCAATAAGTGGTTTCTAGGCTTTGGATGAGAACGCCAACAAAATTCATATATCTAATGTAAAGGTCACATGTTCCAAGCAGTTCTTTTATAATTTTAATCTGTGGGGGTGATCCTGGATCCTGACCTAGATTTTTTCCTTACTCCCATTGATTATAAAAATTCAAGCAACAGTAATATGCTTCAGTTTTTCTCAAGTTCTTAATGATATTCACATTAATGATAACTTTGCTGAACCTATGAATTAAAAGCCTCACCTAAGGATATAATACATAAGAAACATGAAAAGTAATCTTGGCCATATATATATATTTCACTTTAATACTTATTGCCAGTTAGTTTAGGATAGCCCTAATTCAATAGAATGAAATGCATCTCAGCAATAGAGGATGAAAACATGGAGATGGGCAACAAATGAGAGGCTTAAATTAAATTAAAACTGTTTTTCTTTAAGAATAAGAGAGATTCAGTGAAAGAACTCTGGGAGATGACTATGAACCATTACATTGAATTCCCAATTCCCATATTTTTGTCCACCCGCATTTTTGATGTCCTTCACAGGCTAATTGTACAATATTTCAAAGTCTGGCTCTTTTGTACAGCTAAATAACTGTTTGGGCATGAATACTTAATATTGTATTTAATTTATATTTTAACACATATAACATGTATTGGTCACCCTGCCATCTGGGGGAGGGGATGTAGGGAAGGAGGGGAAAATTGGAATAAAAGGTTTGGCAATTGTCAATGCTGTAAATTACCCATGGGTGATAAAAGCTATTTAAAAAAAAAGAAGAAAAAGAGGGATTTATGACTACAGAGAGCAAGAACATTTTAATCTTTATTTTAGAAGATTGTTGGGGTAGTATTTTTAGAAAATTAAAAGAAAGAATTTTCCCAAGTATTGTTCTATCCTAGGGGGAAAAAAAGTAAAAAAGACAAATAGTAAAGTTTTTTAAAAGTAATTTTAATTATTCAAAAATACTACAGAAATAACACAGTAAGGGTTAGGAAGGCATCTTCTACATTGTAAAGAATGTAAAGATAGAAGATAGAAAATTCAAAGGAAATTGTGTGTGGGGCAAGTAGAAATACAAAGAACTAAACTATATTTCATTATAATACAAAAGAACAAACAAATTTTGTAAGACTTGTGAAGAAAGAATGGTACATTTGTGTAAAGTACATTTGTGTAAAAGAAGATAAAGAGAGTGAATATTTCTTCCCATTATACTACAAATAAGGCAAAATTCTTTATGAACTTAGAGATTAAAAGAAAACATGAGGAAAAAGATATGAGGATATTGTATTCACATTCTTACCTTGATATTTAGGCTCAATAATTTATCTTTATCAGTTTAAATGGTCCAAAATTAAAGGAAAAAATCTAAATATATGGAAATTTTCCAATTTGAGATGTTCTGGGCTCATTCCACTCTTGTCATACACCCTATTCTAATTTTGTTCCCCTCACAATGAGGGGAGAGTGATTTATAATCCTCAGTTTTTTAACCTAAGACGGAATTTATACCTTTTAAAATGTTTGTATGGTACTTAAGAAGATTTGAGCTTATATTTATATTTTCCACATTTGTAGACTGAGGCCAAATACAGATATATCTTCTCTTCTACTGGGAATAATAAACTAATTTAAAATTTCATTTTGTCTTGATTACTCAAGAAACAGTAAGTCAAGAAAGAAAAAACAAAAATACCAATGATATTAGAGTGGATATCTTCTCCAAGAAAAATAAATAAAAAGACTTGCTTGATTAACGCTGATGAATCTTGTGAAGATAGTGGACAAAATATAAGTCATTTTCTCTAGTTTTCAAGTACTCACAACCTTTCTTCTTTCAGTATTTATACAACTGACACTAATTTTTTAAAATGTGCATTACATAGTCATTTTGTACAATTGGAAAAAAATAAAAATGAAATATCTTAGATATTTTAAAAGCATAATAATAATTTTAACATTCTATCAATTTTAACTTTAAAAAAAAAATTATACCATTACTTATTCTCTATCTCTCCATATAGGATTTTAACTAGGAGGGCTTTCTATCTTTAGGGATGAAAATCTGCCCACAAATGAAAAGTTTCACAATCTGTGAAAGTAGTATTCATAAAACAAAAAATATATGTATTTGAAATAAAATGGTAATTTTATATAAAGTTCCTAATAAGTAGGAGCTAAGGGCAAATAATTTTTAAATGATTATTAGATAAAAAAACAAAACTGACCCCATAGTGTGATTAATGCCAAGAAAATTAACTCATCATAACTACTGATAGTAGGTGGAACATTTATCCATAGAAATAAAGAATGTGAAGGTAAACATCTCCATTTTGTAACTTTTAAGAAATACAAGAAAAATGTCTTCCTATGGAATAGATCAGCAAAGAGGGGCCAAAAAGCTCAAAGGGACCTAGGTAACTTCTTCCCATCACCAAGATTTTTATGCACAAAAGTAGATCTTAGTAGTCCCTTGGACTAAGAGAAAAGTTATGTTATAGCAGCATTGTTATAAACAAAATATAGTTACAACTTTGTTTTCTCAATCTTAAATTTAATAGTAACATTTACTTTCTTCAAAATTGCAGGTCTTCTATAACTTCATATACAAGTTAGATGTAAATCTAACTACATCTTCAAGTTGTACAACTTATGCATCTTCAAGAAAGAAAAATGACAAAAATAGCAGGGTATATACAATAATATAATTGAAGAGTGGCAAGTGTGCCTCTGAAGTAAAGTTGAGGATGGAAAGGAGAGTTGAATTTCCTGAATGAGAAGAGGTAATCGCCCTTCTCTTATTGACCATCAGTCTTAGATTTCTTTAGAGTTGATTTCCTTTGTAGAAAAAAAAAATTAGTGTAGACATTTTTATTAGTATTTAAGAACTGTCAGTGTATTTATGATACTCTATATAAGGCTCAAGATGTAAATACAATTCAAAATCAAGACTCTTAACCATTTGATGCTTTCACCTCCTCCCAACCTCCCAAGAGATTCAGTTGAAGGATATCTGCTTACATTTCAGATGAGGATAACAGTCGCTTATTGGCAGGTTTTACATTAGAACCATCTTTATTAGATTCTATAATAAAAATTGGAAAAGCATAGAAGTTATGAAAAGATTAAAAAAATTGGAAAGAAATGGAACAAAAATTTAAACCCCAAATCTCAAAGATGGAATGATAACCAACTTTCAAGCACTACTAAATACACAAAATCTTATTTGACTATAATTTTCTTGTGCATCTGGTATTCCTTATCAGCCTAAGAATTCCCTAAAGGGAGTTTTTTTTTTTATAACTTCTAACTCTGAAAAGCCATTCAATCCAGGTCAAGAAACAATTTAAAGATCTGTAGTAACCAAATGTCTTATGAATATTACTAACTTCTTTCTTGTCCATTACATTATTTCTTTGTTTCCTGCTTATCCTTTTTATTTCTGACCTAAAATGAAAGAGGACATTTATTGTTACCCTATTTCACCTCCCAATTCTTTCCCTAGTATTCAAAGCACTATGATATTAAGGGAATGGCTGACCAATAGAAAATGTATTACTTGGAATGATGAAGAACTGGTTTCTTAGGAACTTAAAATGTAGGGAATTCTAATGAGGAATCCTAGTGAATCTCAGGCATGTCTTTGTATAAATTTGTTTGTTGAGCCTGTTGTTATTGTAATGTTATAATTAGGAAAACTGAACTCTAGAAATTAAATTATTTTAGGAGTCAGTACCTGGCTATTTGGAATCTAAGTTCATTTGTCTTTGTACAACACATTGCACATTGCACAATAATAAATAAACAATTTATGAATTTCTCATTCCTGATACCTCAGATTGATATGTGGATTATACTCACCTTGTAGCCATCTGACTTGTGTCGCAGGGCCATAACCCTTCTCATTTCGGGCAGCAATTCGAAAGATGATAGCAGCCTTGGTAGTACAGTCAATGTGAGCACTGGAAAGACTAGATGACTGTACTAAGCAAGATGGATTAGACCCACAATAGACACGCAAAAAAGCCAGTTGAGTTGGGGTTGCGATTTTCTGTTCACCTAACTGGGAGCTTTGAATGGCAAGGTATACAGAATATTCAGTGATTTTGCCTGAAGTCATTGAAGGTGGTTCCCAGGTAAGATGGGCACCATCTGGCATCTATAGGAAATGATGAGAAAATTTCAGTTCAGAGAATTATCATATAGAAAAACAATGTGTGGAAATTCAATGCTCTCCATGTTAAACTTTTGTGCCATTATTTAAAGAAGGTTCAATTTTTATGGAATAAAGACAGACTCACAGGATCATAACTTAAAGGTACTTTAGAGCTAATATATATTTTAATTTCTTACTAGAAGTCTAATTCCTCCTTAATTATAATGCAGATTTTTCATGAAACTCGTGTACCCATTTCTATATTTATGAGTCTTAGATATGTCAATTCACTATGACTCAGAACAGTGATTTGCCTTGAAGAAGACAAGGTTTCAATGGCAGAAATTTAATTTTAATGATATCCTAAAGAATTATGTATATTCTTATATCAACATAAAGCAAATAAATTAAGAAGAAAAAGAAAGTGTAATTCCCTAGGTCATACTTACTTTACTGATTTTAATTGCACAAGGGGCTCCAGGGAAACCAGGAAAACATGTTTTGAATGCTGAGATCTCACTGAAGGGTCCTCGGCCACAGGCATTGAGCCCTGCTACTCTAAATTTATAGGCTGTGCCTGGCAGCAACTCTTGCTTTTTCAACTGGCTATAATTAGGGATAATGTTGGAATCATACTAGAAGATAGGGAATAAGAAAAAAGAAATAAATAAAACCTTATTAGATGACTGCATCAGCAATAGATTACAAATCAATTTGAAGATCTGAAATTTCTGACTAGCCTATATAAAACAAGAGCTAGTTACTACAGGAACCACCATTATTGGATAAACTTGATAGATGCATATCCTTTCCTATTTATTTTTATGTTTATTGTGATAGTAATATTATCCAGCACCAGTCTGCTATATCATATCGCCAGATTTCTAAGATTTGTAGACAAATAGTAGTCTTCATTCTTACCATCCTTTATAGATCTTTTTTTCCTTCAACAACTAACCTATAGGAACTTTTCAATCATATTTAAATTCTCAGATTCCTTGCTAATTTCCTTTATTTACAGCAATACTAGCCCAAGTATTAAAAGTTATTTCCAATATATATATATATTCCTAGCATATTATGAAAGACATATAAGTTAATAATTCGCGCTGCATCAAACATTTAGAAAATGTTTAGTTTGGCCCAAGTATTATATAGGCAAAAGTAGAAAAAAAGACTGAATATTTCTAGTTTTTTAAAAGACGTTTTTCAATCTAGATAAGCACAAAATTCTACCAATCAAGTATTCAGTTGTGACATCAAAATCATAATCAAATTTGGTTTTTAAATCAGAAAATCCAATCTATTAAAGGGTTTTAAGTTTTCTTGGAAGACTTACATCCATGGCAGAAGTATCATCAGATGGCAGAAAATGAGTTACCATCATGTTAGTGCCTTTGATGACGCCCACATCAAACCATTGGTTTTCCTTCTTTATTAGTGCTCTGATGGTTGAGTGGGCTAGTTCAGGTTTCTAGAGAAGAGAGTATATTAACAACAATTAACTTAAACATAGCAAACATTTTAAAGCCCAAAGGTGCATGCCACTACTATTTCTTATCATTTTCAATTTACCAAAACTGATCCAATACCATTGCCTACCTCAGTCAAAGCAGTTGTAGCCTGCAGTTTGTTTGTGCTGGCTACCATTACAGATGGAGGAGTGACAAATGTATTAGATGCTGTCAGACCTAGCACAAGGACAAAATTCAAATAAAAATTATATCAGAATATTTAGTCATCATTTTATCTGCTTTATATTTTATTTTTTGAATGAAATAATTTAATTTTCTCTAAATAAAACTTCAACTTGTCAAACATCATATATCTGTATATCACATTCATTATTCCTGCTTTTCTGGCATCTATTCTTGGAGATCAATACAATTTTACCTTCTAGTTCTCTTCTCTCATGATGGTTTAGAATAACATTTTCCTAATTTATTATCATCTCACTAGTCTGTAAATTCTTTGAGCATGGTCTAATTTTTATTCTTATGATTGTGTATCCTTATAGCAAGGTTTTAAAAGCAAAATACTTTACAAATCTCCCTGGTGAGTTCCAATTTTAGCAATGTAGTAATATTTCCTCTTTTTGTCAACTATCAGTGACCCCAGATAAAGACAATAGATAACTTACAAGATCATAGGGAACCATCTAAAGGCTGAAAGAATATGTGACAGGAACAATGTCAAATCACTCAGAATAACATGATTTGCTTAAAGTACACATGCAGCAGAGCCAACAAGATCTTTTGATTCTAAATCTAGTACTGTTTTACCAAACTGATTAGCACCAAAGAAATTAAGTTCTATATGTTGTTATATCTAATGAACCCTTTTGACATACTATTTCAAATATCTACCCACTACTAATTTTCCTTATCCTGAGAAAAGGTTACAATTAGTTTTCTGATAATGAATAAATTTCTCCCATTTCTGTCTGATATTCATTTTTGCCTCATAGAATGTCTTGTCAAGATAACAGTACAATTTTCCTGATCCCAGGTGCTAAGTTTTGTTTCCCTTATCAGACAGAGTGATTATTTTATTCTTGTAGGGTTTTTTTGATAGCATATAATCATTGGATAGATGTTGGATGATAGAAATAAAATATCTTTCTCCCTATAGCTGCAGAAGACAAAAGAGCTACTGTGCTGGTAACCGTACTGGATGGATTTTTAAAATCATTGCTCTCAATGGTTGGGTCATTGAGACTGTCAGCAGGAGCCAGGGCCTCGGTAGGAACATGGTCTTGATGCTGCTGTTGTACTAAGACAGCAAGTTCTTGCTGGGTCAATACAAGAGGAATGGTGGTAGATTGACCCTCTTGGATGGTAGGAAGGTATCCCAGTTCTGTCTGTGTCACTATTGTGCCCATAGGCTGCCCTGAAGTACCTGTCCAGGAGCAAAAAGAGATGCTATTTTAAGACCAATAATGGTTATCCCAACTTAGAACTAGCAAGATCTACTAAGAGCCAGCATTATCTAATATTATTTCTTCTATTCCTACAATAGTATGCAGGTTTGAGATTAGTTTAGACTTTGACAATAATCTGCTCAAGGAATTCACAATTTACTATCCCCAGGCTAGAATATTTTGTTACAAAACATTTTCTCTAGAATTTTTGGGGCAGAGTCAAGATAGCAGAGAGTAGACAAAACTTTAATTCTTTCTGGTTTCCCTCAGAATCAACCCTAGTTAAATCTCTGACTGGATTTTGGAGAGACAGAACCCACAAATTTTTGGAATCTAGCAATAATTCTGATTTCATATACTAGTTAGAAAAACAGGGAAAGGAAATTCTTTCCAAATTCTTTTTATGACACAGATATGATGCTGATAATTATACGAGAAATAAAATTATAGACCAATTTTCCCAATGAATATTGACCCCCCCCCAAAATTAGCCAAGAGATTACAGCAACTCTAATTCTGACCAAGTAAAATTTATACCAGCAATGCAGAACTTGTTAATTAATTTGAAAATGTATTAGCATAATTGATCATATCAATAGCTAAACTAACTGAAATCATGTGATTCTACCAGTAGAGCAAATATTTGACAAAATTAAAAAAAAAATTATTAAATTCTCCAGCAACTATCTTCTTTACCAATAAAACTTTGCATACCCTTTGATCCAGCAATTTCACTTATAGGTCTGTGAGACCTTCAAAAAAAGGGGGGTGAGGCCTTCTCTACAAAAAAGTTTATAATAGCTTTTTCTGACAAATAATTCTAAGTTGGGAGGATACCATCAAATGGAAATGACTAAACAAAAGCTATGGTATACAACTGTGATGGAATACTATTGTGATACAAGACATGAAAAAGAGGATGATCTTAGAAAATCTGCAGACTTGCATGAACTGGCAATATAACAAACCAAAACAGTCCCAAAAGATACATGATAAAAATGCTGTCTGCTTTCAAAGTGATAATATCTAAACACAAATTAAACATAATATTTTTTTCCTCTTTTCTTCCACAAAATAACTAACAATGAAATGGGTTACAAGACTACATATTTATACTCTATATTAGCTAATTGTTTTGGGAAGGGGAGAAGGAAAGGACAGAATATGGTATGCAAAACTTTGTAAGTAAAAAATATTAAAAAAAAATAAAACTCTCCAAAAAGAGAATCCAATGTAGCTCTTTAAATACTACATATTTAATACATATATTATAAATACGAATTTAAAAGTCTGATTTGAAATTATTTTACTATTTCCCAATATATCAAGTTTTAAGCCACAAAATTTGTTTACATCTGATATTAAACTTTTACATAAACGACTTTGTACAATTCTCCATTCTTTTTGGCCACATACATTCTTTTCTCACCCATTCATTCCTTTTAACTTAAACTGATTCAAAAAGTACTCCAAGTTTTAACCATAATGCTTACCTTGGGGATTCAGGGAGTTTGTTCCATCACCAACCAGTATGCCCTACTTATGCACATTTCTGTATTCTATTATTAAAGCTGACTATTGTCAATTTGTAAAAATGGCTAAGTAGACTAGATGAAAAAATTCTTAATAAATGCTTTACCTACCTATTTTCATTCATGAAACAATCTATCATCTTAAAAGTCAACTCTCACATAAAACTAAAATTTGCATCCCTCAGACTTTACCCTATTAGTCTTATCTCTACACTTTAGAACAACAGGAAATAAAGAGCAGTCCCAGCAGGTTACTGGTCAGATTAAATTCTTTTCTTTTGTTTTATTACTCTCCCACTTCCTAGTTGAGTGACCCTGGGCAAGTCAGTTAACCCCCAGCTGTCTCAGGGAAAAAAAGGTCTATGAAATTATACCAATTATTTTTTACTCCAAATAGATACAGTTGTTTATTTTTAAATAAGAAATCAATACAACCCTAATAATTTTGGCAATTAAGCAAGTTTATACTACTCAGCTTCTTAGATGAATTTTCACATGTACTGTGGCATATCTTATCATTACAAAAGAGACTTCGTTGCTATCTCACAAACTGACAAATGATTTTGCCAGTGTGGTGGAAATTAATGAGAATTTGCTATAAGTTCTTTACAATTTTGAACTTTACTTCTCTAAATCGGTGATGTGCCATTTTAACAAACCTTCAAATATTTTCTGCATACTTTCTCCTTTTAAAAAGCTAAGTTTTGTATTCTGAAACAAACCCTCCAAAAACATGATTAAAATACAAAAATCTTTATCCTATTAATTACTCTTCTCTCAGAACTTTCTTAGTTGTCCATTCTACCTAAAATATAGTAAAACTAATAATTAGGCTTAACAATCTAATCATTCTTTAATCACCTCAAAGTAACAATGGAATAATACTTGTTTATGTATTCTCAATTTACATTAGATTTTAAGTAATATCACACTAATGACAATGAATTTATGATTTAAACCAAACTATCTAGAGACAACTTAGTATACACAGCAATATCCTCAGATCTACTTCACATCTCTCCATTCAAAATTAGCATTCTTTTGTCTTTACCATTCTAGCACTGTTGCAAAATTTTTCTAAAAATTTTCCTAAATTTTCTAACCCTAAATGCGCGCTTTATTATATTATCTATTTTCCATGTAATTGCCCAAAGTGAATGGGGATTTTTATAGTTTGTATTCTTTATTACTTATGCTATAAATCTCTGGCAGTTTACTTGCCAATTTTTCACTGTGCTCAATTTGTGCAGTTATGTACCTATAACATGATCTTTTTCAGTATTTCTCTTATCAAACATTATTAGTAATTCCATTAATAAACAATTTAGTTATAATTAGATAAATGTTAACACTGTAGCAATTTAAACCATATCTGATGCATCTATGCCTTAGAAAACTATATCATGTCCCTCATATAAGGCACTTACCCATTATAGCTTGCTGTGCAGCTTGTAGCGCATGCATGGCCAAAGTTTGGGCTTCCTCACTAGCTATTGCATGGGCTGCAGTATCAGCTGCTGTAGTGACTGCAAATTCTTCTGGGGAGAACCCTGAAACCATCAATGTTGTTTGGTCCACCTGTCCCTCAGCCATCAACTCATGGGGCAGAGAATGCTGAAATACCTCAGGTTGTTGAGATGGAGGATGCTGCACCATTATAGAAGTCACAGCAGCTGAATTGGTATGGTCCTGATCTGATGGGAATTCCTTAGCATTATTGTCCACAGCCACTAAATTCTTGGGAAGCTGTGACTGTTCCTTCAAAGAGGGCCCTGTGTACTGACTGGACTGCAGAAGGGGTGATGATAACGCAATTTTCTCTCTTAACATTTGCTTAGCTTTTATTTCATCTGAATCCAAGACATGTATAACAGAAAGAGACGCCTCTATGCTAGGCACAGTACTGGAAACTGCATCTGGAGCAGGAATGTTAGTCTTCTCCTCTGGAGGTGCTTCTATCATTAATGATAAACTCTAACAGAGAGAAAAAAACACCTGTATCAGAGAAAGGGTCTAACAACACTTGTTGAAATACAAATGGCTACTCAATTTTTGTTTGAAGACTTTTAAAAAAGAGAACCTCATTGCTTTCCTTTCACAAACAATAATTCTCCAAATATTTAAGTAATTAATATACATGTCTTAAATTTCTTTTTTTCTCAACACTCCCAGGCCTTTTAAATTCATGGCATGACATTAAATTGCTCAAATCTTGATTGTCTTCTTCTGAAATATAGATCTCCATTATGTTTTTCTAAAACATATCAATATAATACTTCATATGTGACAGGAAATTATATGTTTATTATTTCCCTTGTCTTGGACCCTATGTCTTTTTTAACATTAAAAACGACATCTATTTTTTTCTTGTGGGTGCTTTTATTATGCTGATTTTTTTAGTCTATTAAAAAGGTAAGAATATTTTTAGACAAATTAACTAACTTCCCATTCTGGAATTTTTAAAGTCTTTTAACTTTCTTTTTAGGAATTCAAATGTAGTTTTTATTTATCCATACTTCAAATGTTGAGAAAATTGTCTATGGAGATATTTTTGGATATTGGTTGTTCCTAAAATGTATAAACTGTCTCTTTGGCTTCATGTCATTTATAATCTGATATGCATACTCTTTCTGCACATTTATTTAAATAATTGATGATAATAAATAAAAAAGGGAAATAATAGATTTGTCAAACCAATTCTATCATATTACACTAGTTACCCCAAAATTGAATGAAAGGCAGTTGTAAGATTTTTTTTGCCCCATTAGATAGTGAAAATGTAAGTTTTAGTTTGAGAATACACAGTGAAGATTTAAAATGCTATGTTGAAAGTGAAGTCATTTAAAACCCATAATAGATTATGAAAATGTTAACAATTATATATAAGAAAACATAAGGAGTGGACAACTTTATGTTACAAAATAAATCATTCCTAAAGAACCAAAAAATAGTTGTAAAAAGAAAAGTAGAGAAAATAACATCCAATTCCATCTAGAATTATTGTTCTCACTGGAACTGAAGGTTTGGGGACCAAAGTAGATTGTGTCATAGTGGTCAGTGCCTGGGACTGGTCAAAGGTTGCTGTTGTCACACTGCTGAAACTGGTGGTAATCACAGAAGTCCCTTGAATATTCCCTAGATCTTCATGTCCACTAGTAGCTGGTGGAGAAACTATGAAGGAAGAAGGGATAGGACAACAGTGTTTGGAATTAAAAGAAACTGGAGAATATCTCAAACTGCAAATTCTTTAAAATTCACAAGGCTGCTGGGGGAGTGTTCCACAGATTGCATTTGGGGAGAATATGAAATAAAAGAAAATTATATAAAGTTCCTTGTTTTTCCCTTTTATTTTCTAATATGAGACAAAACAAATTTACTCACCTTCATTGGAGCCCATGTTTGAGGTGACAGTAGTGGCTGTGTGAGTGGTACCTGTCTCATGAGTTTCATGTGGAGGATTGGAACACAGTTTTGGTCCAGAAGTGTCTCCTGAAGGGGATCTGTTCTTGGAAGTACATGTGACCTTTGGTGGTAACTCTACCAAATCTGTAACTGTTGTCAAGGTTTTGGGAACATAGGGAGGCTCTTGGTTCTCACTAATGATTGTCTCTTGGTTGCTTAGGCTTGTTTGCTGCAGACTATTATTATGACTAATGACTAAACAAGAAGTTGTAGTAGTGCTATTTGTTTTATGGATTTCACATGCTGGGTTGTAGTCAACATTGTCCATAGCTGACATAATACCAGTCTCATAATTCTCACAAAGAGAAGAACACTGTTGTGTTCCTATGGTTTTTGTAGTTTTAGTCAAGTCTTGGTGTAGGAGACACAAAGGCTTAGGGTATGTTGGTATTTCAATGGTTTCCTTGGCATCTATACTCACCTGTCCCATAGTGGGGACACTGGTTTTGTGAATATGCTGTGTCTCAGAATGCCAAATTAGTGGCTTCAAACCTGACATATTGCCTACAGTAGGTGGACTTGTTTGCTCAGCTTTTATACTCTGAGTATAAAACCCCTTAGAAGTAGTCATATTAGAGATGATCTCTTTAGATGATGACTTCTGGCAAATCTGAATGGTGGTTGCTGAAGACACCTCTATGGATTTCATACTCAGGGTAATGCATGTTGAGCCACTCTGATGAGTTTGGCAAGAAGACCTGGTGAGAGAACAAGATCCTTTGAGCTCTTCACTAATACTAGACTGAACTGAAACTAATAAGTCATCTGTCTGGATATGTTTTTCATGTTGAGGGCTGGGAGATGCTGACTGCATGGTACCTATGTTGGATGTGGCTGTAGTAGCTGTATTGGTGGTTCCTGTTTCATGGGTTTCACATGGGGGATTAGAGCAGACATTTTGTCTATTAATGTTGGAAATGGCTGTGGTGGTTGTATTAGTGGTGTTTGTTTCATGGGTCTCACAATGAGGGTTTATACACAGAATCTGTCCCATGTCCACAGTTAGAGAGCTTGTTAAGTTAGCACCAATCCCCATGGAAGCGCTACTAATACTTGTCTCAGGAGTTTCACAAAGTTGATTGGAGCAAATTGACATATTTGCATTCTGCTGCTCACTTGCTGAAATGTCCTGACCATCACAGATGAGTTGAACCTGTGTGGTTTGTGGAAAGTCCCCAATGTTGGCTACCATACTTGTGGTAGATGTATTGGTGGTACTCGTCTCATGGATTTCACATGGTGGGTTAGAACACACCAAAGTCACAGTACCAGACTGCATATCACCTTGACCTGCTTCAGCAATTGTTACTGTAGCAGTGGGTTGCTCTGTAGTAGGTGAAGCCAGGATGGAGACAGGAAGATCGTGTACTGGCTGAGTTTCCACACCTCCTTGTGGTGTAATCAATGTCACTTGAGTGGGCTGAGAGACAGGCTAACGGAGAAAATAAATAAATAAACAAGCAAACAGATTAATAAAAGCATCTCCATAACAAGTATTTTCCTTTTGCTCTGACATCTACTTCTGAGTTGAGCAAGGATTTCTGATTTTTTACAATAGTAAGCAAATTATCATGATAACTGTAATTTGAATTTTTTCTGAATCTGACATTTTAATATTTGTACAACTGAGGCTAATTTATAAAAATAAGAGGCATTCCCCAATGCATAAATGATTAAAAAATAGGAAAAGTTTTTAAAAGTAATCATTGGCATCTATAATCTTAGGAAATATGCAATAGATTGCTATAGTGAAGAGAAGAAGACAATTTACTCTAATGTGACCAAATAAGAACAATTATTTTCATTTCTCTATTTCTATTGAAATAGAGACAGGTTATTATGACCAATTTTGATAAATGTGGCTCTTTTCAATATTGAGGTGATGCAGGTCAGTTCCAATAAATGTGACAGAGACAGCTATCTGCATTCAGAGAGAGGACTGTGGGAGCTGTGAATAACATAGTATTTTTATGTTTTTTTTTTTATTGTTGCCTGTAAATAATTTTTCTTTCTCATTTTTTCCCGAAATTTTTTGATCTGATTTTTTTTATATAGTATAATAAATGTGGAAATATGTTTAGAAAAATTACACATTTAACCTATAATGGATTAACTGCTGTCCAGGAAAAGGGGATAGAGAGAAGGGAGGGAGAAAAATCTGGAATACAAGATTTATCAAGGACATATGCTGAAAATTATTTTCACATGTATTTTGAAAATAAAAAGTTATTTTTTAAAATAAGAAAACATATACTTATAATTCCTTATACTTCCTTTTACTACTCAACAGAAAAATGCAAAATAAAACAATTCTGAAGTACTATTACACACTTATCAGATCCACTAATACACCTAAAAAATGTATGTATAAAGAATTGCATTATAGACATATATGGAGAAAAAAACCCCTCTGACCTAAATATCACTACTATATCTGTATCCCCAAAGGAAAAAGATCTACCGATACAAAGATTATTTATAGCAGCTCTTTTCTGCAGCAAAAGAAATGGAAATTAAGGTAATGCCCACCAATTACTGAATGGCTGGAACTTATTAGAGGGGATGGCAACCACTTAATAACTGCTGATTTACAAATGAATTGATGACTGACTAGATGATAGAGCTTGCCTGATAAGATGATTCACAAGACAAATGTGGATTTTTTTTTTTGTGGGGCGAGGGAATGAAAAATGAAGAAAAAACTATTTTAATTTTATCATACTTATGGTTAAAAGCTAACTAAAAATATTTTGTTGGTAAAACAAAACATTGCATTGGACTTTTATATGTGTTTAATAATCATAATCCTCTGGGGCAACTGGGGAAAGTATCATAAGAGATCAACTTTTAAATAGCAAGATGCTTTTCAAATTATTTTCACATATTCTTGTTTGAATGTCAAAACAAATGAATGAGGAATTTAAATATGATAACAGGCAAAAACAAAACTATAGCCTTTACCTGCACAGTAATGGTGGGGGTAGTAAGAGCCCCAGATGTTGTTACTGTGGTTTGTGCTGATGAAACTGTAATGGCTGTAGTAGGATTAATCACTTGGCTTGAGAGGGTAGCGATGGTGCCCAATGTGGTGATAGGAGTAGCCAGAGAAGCACTGACATTATGCCCACCAGCTCCAGCAAGGCTGGTAGATACAGTGCCTGTTACAGTCCCTAAAGTTGTAACACCTAGAGAAAAGAAGATCAAAGAAGAATGAAGATGCTCTCTTTGAGTGAAGGTTTCCAACATTACCTGTTCCATGGATCTCATTCTTTCTGAAACAAATGTTAGATTTACTGCTTTTGTTAGATATTTTAGCATATTATATGAGGAGTTGACATGAATTAGGCCCAGACATATACTTCATTGACTAAATGTATGAAGTACAGTCAAAAGAGGAACAACAGAAACTTAGAGAAGTCATTAATAAAGGCACAAATATCTATGCATGTTTGGGCAAATAAAAAAACTAGTAGCAAAAGCAAAGCTTATATTTGCTCAATATAAGACATGGCATCAGAACAGACTTCAAAAGCCTTACTATGTTGATTGAGCTTAGTTTGGCTATTAAGACAAGCTTCGAAGCCTATTAACTGCACTATATAGTTTCATCTTCTATGATACACTTTTTATCTTCTAAACATACCAGTGGTACCCTTCACTACCAATGTGGTGACTGTTGGCTTAACTGCTGAAACTGTGACAGGGGTGACAAGTCGCACTCCACTCATGGGCAGTGTTCGAAGAATGGTGCCAGGTTGTCCTGGAGCTCCCTTCAGTACAACCTGTAATACCAGAACAAAAAACAAGGTTCAGATTTTTAAAAAATGACCTTTATAATCACATAATTAATAAGTTTCCTAATTCTTTAGGACGCAAATTTAGGTTCTATGTAGAAGCAAGAATCTTTAAGAATCTATTGACAGTAAAGAAGAGGGTAGGATTCGCCTCACTTGGGTCACTCCTTGCTGATTATGGCCAGTAGCAATTTTAGGGACAGCTGTAATAATTTTGGCAGGTGTTCCTGTACCAGAAGTCATGACTTTTGTGGTGATAATAGTGATGGGAGACTTTATTCCAGGGCTGCTGGTTACACCTGGGAATGTGAAAAACAAAGAAACAGACTATTTTATAAGAACTTTCTATCTGTGAAACTGGATAAAAAAAGCCTAGAGTTATTCCCTTATATAGTCCTCAAAAATTTAAGTTTTTAACAATTTAATATTAGTATTAACTATTATTACATATTGCTAAACAACCAATTCTTTCCTAACTGTGTGTATATACAAACATTCCCTTTCTTGGGAGAAAAATGAAGGGAAAAATAATAAAAATCTCTGACCTACAAGAAATTTACAATGAAATAATTTTTGTGACAGTCTATAAAATAAATTTCAGGGATTAATCACCTATCCCTAATGTTAGGAATAGAATTTAAAAGGAAATATATGAATAAATCAAATATACTTCAATTTCTTCTTTTAAATTATTCAACATAGGCTTTACTTGGAATTGAACCAACTAACAATAGGAAATAGGAAATGTCTTTGCCTGACATCTCTTACCTGTTGCTCCAGACTGGGTAATGATTGCTGACACAGGAATAGTCTTGATGATGGTAGTGGTCCCAGGTTTTGTGGTACTAGGAGAAACACTGCTGATACCTAAGATGGTTGGCTTGGTTCCTGTCCCACTGGCCTGCGTGGTTGTGATTATAGTGGTAGGCTTGCCATCTGATGATGTTACTAACTTCAGAATGGTTCCTGCTGGCAAAGGTCCCTTGGTCTTTAAAAAAAAAGAGATAAATAAGAAAAGATGCTCCAAATAACTATTGATCAGAGAAATGCAAATTAAGACGGCTTCTGAGATACACCTCTGTCAGATTGGCTAAGAAGTTGCTTCCTGTATTTGCAAGGCTTGAACTGACGGGACTTTACAATCCAACTTGGATTTCAACCTACTAAGGAAACCTACAAACTAATTAGCAATAAAATTTTAGTGGCAGATGTAAAGCTTACAAAATTATAATGAAGCAGAAAGAACAATCTCACTCAGAGATTCTGATGATTTACCTGGATGATCTGTGTTACAGGATTAGTGGAAGCCTGGCCTGTTACAGCTGAGGTCTGTACAGGTTTGGTTTGAACAACTGACATAACTTTGCCAAGATTAGAAATCTAAAAAAATAAAGAAAAAAGAAAAGAATAAACTTAGAAAGTAGATCCAAGATCAGAATCCCAGTTTTAGATTTAAATGATGGGAGCTTTAAAATTATTTAGTCCAACTAACTTAAAGCAACTATAATTCAGCTATTAAGAATGTAATAAAATTAAAAATTTTAAAACATAATGCCAATTTTTAAGGCTAATAAAATTGCAGCTAATTTTCAAAGATGTAATGTGATTTACTCAATGTTAAAAAAAAGGCAGTGTTGGTTGAAGTGTGATTCTTAGTTCAGATTACAAAATAAGCATTTCTTTCCAATCTGCAATGCAACTGAGATGATAAATTTTATACAGGGGTAAGACTATTGGATTTAGAGTCAAGATATGGTTTAACTACTTTGTCTCTATTATTCTGTTTTTGGTTTGTTTCTTTATATAGAAAATGAATATAGGCAAAGGCAGTTCAAACTGAATCTGTCATCATTATCACTTAATGTCAATAAATAAAATGTCAAAACCGATAGACAAAATTTCAAAAGTTTTAATTTGCCAAAATGATCTCGTACTTACCAGAGCACTGCCACTTGGAACAGAAAGTGGACTCTTAACTAAAGTGATGGTTTTGGTAACTCCTCCCACAACAGTGGTCACCACTTGGGCTTGCTGGGCCACAGTTACTGTGCCTGATTTGTGAACAGTGATAATAGGTCGAGTAGGTGTGCTATTATTTGATGAAACAGATGTTCCCACTTGGGCTGCTGCTGTCTTAAGCATTCGAGTAGCTGGATTGCTTACCTAATAAAGTCAGGAGGTATTGTGAATAGGAACAGGAAAAGAAAAAGGAAGACTGGGACAAGGAACTCTTGTAGATTTGGCTACAGATAAAAATCTCAATACTGGCATACTACATTATAGAAGGTTATGGTGATTTACTTCTTGGCTTTTTCATCCTTCCTGTGGCTATATTTTTACATATATTGTCTCTCCCACTTAAAATATGAGTTTCTTTGGAGCAGAGTAATTCATAATTCTTCTAATTGTTTTTTAAAAATTTGTATCTCCAGGGCTTAGCAAAATGCTTTCTATAAGAATTGCATAAATGCTTTTTCATTCATTAATTTAAAAAAATAAAGCGATGAGAAAGATATCAGATAAATATGGAAAGATATGCATGAAATAATGAAAAGTAAAATGAGGAGAACTAAGAAAATGCTGTATACAATCAATAAACCTGTTCAGAGAATCATTGAGTGACTAAAATAAAAAACTACAAAAGATGTTGTCCATATCCAGGAAAAGAACAGAAAAAAAAATGTATTCACATATTATGGTTTTACTGAAGCTTCCGTTATCCCCATCCCATATCCAATGATGACCATTTTTAAAGTTAAGGTTAGGAGGAAGGAAATGATTTGGAATAAATGAAAAAAAAAAAAAAAAAAAAAAAAAACCCAAAAAATAAAAAACTACCACCAAAAAACCCAATCTGACTTCACCCCCAAAGAAAAAAAAACCCCACAATAAGACTTCTTTGAGCTTTAGTTCCTTCATTTATAAAATAATATAATTTTTGCAACATCTAATTCTAGATTTTATAAGTCCTATAGTATGAAAGATATTAAACTATTTTAATAACTTTTGGGTTATTCTTCCTTATCAATGTCTCTGTAGACATTGTAGACTCTAAAAACTTCAAATTAAGGGACTGAAAAATTTAAAAGATTATCTATAAGCACTATGTTGGAAAGAAATTTATCTGAAAAAATACCAGGTACTTCACAGTAGGAAAATTTTCTAATACATTTCACAAATCTCTTACTATAACTCTCTATAGATTTATATTAATCCTTCTTAATTTCCTAAATCTGATACCATTTGACTCAAGCTACCTGCAAAGAGAATAAAAGATAACCAAATTTTAGAAAAGATTAAGTTCAAGTAAAAAATTTTATGGCCTATATATCAGTTTAAATTCAGTTATATTTAAAGTTCACCACATCTTATCCCTATATATGCTGACCATGACTGGTGAGGAAGCCATTTTCACTGTAGCTGGTAAAGTAGTAGTTCCAGTTGATACTGCCACAGTTTTTACCACAGTAGTGCCTGCAGGAACACTTAATACTGTAGGAACAGAAGGAGGGATCTTCTGAGTGGCAGCAGCTGCAGCTGCCAGAGCTGCCATTCCACTCATCTGAGGACTGCTACCCACCACCTAGAAACATAAAAGAAGACTAGATGTAATATTTTCAAATTTGACTTTTGAGATTATTTTATGCTGAGATTTTTTTATTGTATTGCTACAATATGTTCTTCCCCAACAAAAGTCAATTAGATTCCCACACACCATGGCTTGAGAACTTGGTGTTGGCACAACCATCCGTACACCAGTAGGCAATGAAGTAACAGTGAGAGGTGCTTTTCCTGCTTGGCTGGAGGGCCGGACAGTGACTACTGGGTTTCCTGTTGTAAGTTGGGGGCCAGTTACTTTAAGAACACCTGCTGAGAAGATAAGTTCTTCTTTCATTAGTCCATCAATAATAAATTAATAAACATTAGTGTACTTTGCTGGGAAATAAAGGAATCTTATTTCTGATTGTGCAATCTATATGCACTTTATTTGGAGCTAACTATTCTAATGGCATCAAAAATAACCCAAAACTCTGTTGACAGATACAAAACATTTATTTGTGCCAAATGCTATTAGTTTAAAAATCTTTGAAACTTTGGTCTTGCTTTTCCCATTATAATGGAAATTTTTTCGATTTCTATCTCTTCATATTTCTCAGTACAAAAAAGGGCATATGATTCTGACAGAAAACTATTGTGCTATGAGAAAAACTTCTTGGCTTTTTCAACCTTCCTGTGGCTGATTATGGTTCAGTTAAAACCTATCTTCTATTAACCTTATAATAATTTCTTTATGAAATGGATTTGCCTATCCAACTTACTTACCTTGAGTCCTAGTCATGGTGGACACAGAAATAGAACTTCCAGGTACTGTTGGCAAAACCTGAATAGGGTTAGTTGTTGGGGGAGTCACAGAACTTTGAGGGAAAAGTGTGATGCCCATTTGGGTGAGGGGCTGTATAGTAGGAGCTATGGTAGCTGGGGCAGGACTTTTAGGAGGGTTGGCCGGCATAGAAGGAACTGGATTAATTATTGGTGAGGTAGCAGCTGCTGCAGGAGGAGTATCATATTTCTGAAGTTGCAGAAGGTAGCTGTCAGCTGTTGGCACCGATCCCCAGCTCACCTCTAAGGAGTTAGTATTTGCTCGAACCAAATGTACCCGAGATGGAGCTGAGGGTTTTTCTGTAAGGTAGAAAAAATAGCAGATTATAAGAAGAAACTTGGTCCCAGGTATAATTAACATAACTTTGACCCTCTAAAGCTGCTTGGTTTACCTGTCTCCAAGTACCAGAGGTCCTTACAGCAAACCTGGTTATTCCAGGCTTTTCGGTAGCCATCCCTTCCACTCCATATGTAAAGTCGGGTATTAATGGCAACAGCACAATGACCAGCCCGAGCACGGGGAATATTATCTTCCAACATATCCATCAGGATAGTCTCCCACGCCATAGTATCTGGAGGAAGGAAGAAAGTAGGAAATAAAAGAGAAATTAAAATAAAACCAGTTCATAATAGGTTTTAAACACAACTTTACAAAAAAAAATAAATGGGCAAGAGAAATGGCTTTTGCTGCTCAGTTTATGCCATACCTAGGTTAAGACATGCCAGTGTATTAGTGCACTTCCACTCTTTTTCATGTGTGGCTACTTTGACATCATCCATGACAAGAGGTACCCAGCCACCGAAGACATACATTCTATGTCAAACACAGACAAAAGAATAGAAGATGTAGAAAGAATGAAAGTCTATTTAGCACTCTAATTTCTGAAATAAATCTTATATAGATAAGGGTGCTTGAAATGGGCCCAAAATGCCTGAATTCTAATTCCATACTAAATATTTATTGGCTATAACATTGAAAAATTATTTTATTCCCTTTTGCCTCAGTCACTTAGTTTGCAAAATGGGAATATTCATAGAATTGTGAGAAAATTTATTTCCTAGAATAATGCCTAAGACATTGAAGATGTTTATTAAATACTTGCTGACAATATACACAAAGTGTATTGCAAAAAAATAGCTTTAGAAATATCAGCTATTATTTATTCCTCCAAATTTACAAAATTCTCTTATGAATGACTGATAATTTTCCCCTTGAAGACACTGTTCCTTCAGTATTCATCATTTCCCTATTTTTCCAAACATGAAGATAATAATGCATAACCACTCCTCTTTTTCTTTATGGATTACAAATTAAAGAATTTAAAACTACTCTTAAATCTTTTATTTTTGAATTTTAAATGAACATTCTAAGCCAAGCTTTTCTCTCCAGGTTTTAATTTATTTTTTGTACTATACTCTACCAACTAAATTTCTTATTGATAATATAGGTATTAATTTAAACTAAGGCAATATTAAAGAAAAACAATAAGTGGGAATAACCAACTGACTTGTTTCCTATGGTAGTAGCAGAGTGAAGACTTCGAGGAAGAGGAGCCACTCCACTAAGATTGGGTTTATTCCACATCAGAGTCTCTATAAAAATATAATTTTTTAAAAAAGTAAAAAATTCAGCAACTTCTATTGAAGATGTTCTTTTTTGTTATGTGTTTCATTTTCAAAAGACTAATGACATCACAAAATGATTTAACTGAGGCAGAGTTGCATAAAATTGTCAGTCTCACTGTTTTTTCCCAAGTCTCTATATACTGACGGCAAAAAAATTCAGATGAACCAGCAAAGGTCTATTATGCACAGCATCAATTTCAATGTCTGTCCAAAGTCTAGGAAAACTCCTTGAAGTTAGCAGAGAAATTTTGTTAAAAACAGTTCTCACACCAGAGATACTAGTGTTCTCTGAGTACTATGTAAAAAAATGTAATGAAAAAGAAAATGTAATGAAATGTAAGAGATGATTTTAGAGAAACCTGAATGATATGAATTGATATGAAAGACATGTGAGCAAAACCAAAAGAATGTTCACCACCACTGACAACAAAACAAAACAAACTGACACACCTAAGAGTCCTATAAATGCAGCAACCAATTAAAATTAAATCTCCAGAGTCCAAAGTGACATTCATATATTGCAGAAGAAAGAATGAGATTTCAAACATGGCCTCTTTTTCAAGGTAAGTATCCTTTTTCTTTTTCCAAAAAAAAAATGACTATTTATAAAAAGCAATGCATATCTCTAAGAATAAAAAAATGGATTACTTATGGTGATTAAGGAACAAAATACATATGAAAACTTATTAATTAGAGGGAAAAAAGGACTCATACAGGTATAAAGAGAATTATAACTTTATAAAAAGCCATAAATGTTTCTGTGAATAAAATCACTTTTGGCTTCCAATTTCATTATAAGGATATGAATAAACTACTTTTTTAAACCTAACTATCAATAATAGTTATTCCTTGGTGATTATTTGTTATTTTAGTTGAGATTAATTGTTTAATTAAATTCAATGTGCATTTAAGCATATTATTTACATGCTATACAGCAGGAATTTATTAAATACTGGTGATGTGAAATGTTCTAAGAAGAATCTGAATAAATTTTAAAATAGCTAGCCATTAGTGTTTCAAGTCTGTATATCACCTTATATATTTCATTTGATCTTTATAAACAAGATTATGTTTAGCAAACTCAGATTGACTTGCCAAGAATCTAATCTATTTTAATTGTAGTTTTACTGACCTTAAATTCATGTACTCACTACATCACCTAGTCATTTCTATATTTCACAAAGAAATAAATGAAAGATAACCCATTTAGGTGCTCATTCCTAATCTGGATAATTAGCTTCCTAAACATCAATTTTATTTCTTCAAAGATAGATAGATTAGGTTAGGAGAAGGAAGGAAGGGCAATATTTATCATGGCAGGTGTATTACCATTACAGGGATTGATGAACTTTTTGCGTGTCATTTGTGAAGAATAACATTTAGAAAAACCTCTTTTGTTTAATAGGAAAAAAGAATGGCAAACATTTTCAAAAATTTATTTCCCTAATGTCAGCTCTAAAGATATCACTAAATAAAAGTACTTTCAGCAGTGTTATATATCTAAGAAATCCTGTTTTATGTCTTTGTGAAAGACTTCTCCATTTGAAATAATCAACCAATGGATTTTATTTAAAAAAAAAAAATCACCAAAAATTGTAATCATATCATACTCAATTTCTGCCCAAGTAGCCACAAAACTGTTATCAAAAACCATTTTTAGAAGATTATACTTATTTGTTAATATGCTACATGAGAATCATTTTGTAATGGTAGAGGGGGAACAATAATTAAATCTATACTTAAGATTAGTAAATAAAGCAAGAAGCAGTTTGTACTGGGAAAGAAATTTTTTTTAAAAAAGGAATGGCAATGATATTTAAGTTATTTAATTCACTCACTTCTCAAAATGGTGACAAATCGCTGAATGAAACACATATCATAGCGTATCACTTTTATCTTCTCTTAAGCAATATTCAAAAATCTTGGCAGGATTCATTTAGAGCAAACAGTATAAACATGTCCTTTGAGACAAAGTTCAATAACCCCCAACGTAGATCCATTCTATAAGCATTCTTTGTTGTTTTAGTTATGTGGCTCTTTGAGATCCCATCTGGGATTTCCTTGGCAAAAATACTGGTTTGCCGTTCATTTGTCTAGTTCAATTTTTTACAGATGGGGAAATTGAGACAGTCCATATGGCTACTGTGTCTGAGGATGGATTTGAACTAAGAAGTCTTCCTGATTTCAAACCTGGTACTTTATGTACCACTACATTGACAAGAATTACCTGAAAAAATACAACTGAGATACTAGAACTCTCACTTATCAAGTAAGATGTTCCAAGAAAGCCCCATAATATTTTCTAGGTAGAATACTTTATTAACTATAGCTGACATACTCTCCTATTCTTAATCATCTTACCAATATCTAGGATCCAAAGGTCACCCAATCTACAGCCACTCATTCCCCCATAAATAACCAGCTTGGATTTCTTCTTTTCCTTTTCTTTATAAACAATGGCTGTGTGGGATTCACGGGGTGGGGGTAAGACTCCATAGGTAATAGGGATATCCCAAGCCACTGCACCCGAACCTGGGCATAACTCCAGGATGTAGAGATCATTCAGGTACCTAAAAGACATAAAATGTGGAGATTAAAATAAAAAGAAAAGGGGAAAGAGACAGAAGCTGTATTAAGTCCCAATTATTTCTTGATCAGTAACATGAAATGGATTTAGATTCTAGATATTCTGAATCAAAGTAAAATCTTTTAAAGCAAGTATTTAAGATATTTTATGGGGAATAAGTTTCATATCAAAACGTAGCTAGTTATTTCTTTGTTCCTTGCTTCTGAACATAGATTGAACTCCATCTATACATTGTCCAATTCTTATCCTAGAAATACTAATCTCTATAATTTACAAGTTACAAAAATAAGGGAAAAATCCCTTTTATTAGGAGTATGAAATATATTCCTGATATATTTGGATTATATATATTGCAATATATATATTGGGTATACCCAAACTTAAGATTTTATTGTAAAATTTAAAACAAAAGTCTTAGCTATAATTCATCTTAATCTTTAGGAAATCCAAATTTCCTCACAAGGCCATAATCTCTCCAACTAAGATTTAAGAGTTCATAGCTAAATAAAGGCACCTGACCTTGGAATGTTATTCTTAGGATCTTCACTGTCGTTAGCCAAACCCCCAAAGAGGTAACATTTGTTACCCACAAGAGAGAAACTATGTCCAAGCCGGGGACAAGGAGGAGGCCCATTCTTAGGTGTCTTCACTTTGAGCTTCTTCCATTCCCATCTGCTTGCCTACAGTCAAAAATCAAGAAATATCAATTAACTCCCTAAACATAAATATGGAAACAGGGACAAAATATGGGTACTTTACAATAAATAAATAATAAATAAGCATATATTGCTTAATTAAGATGAAGAGATCAAAATCTTACAGAAAAATCAAATTCCTAATCAAGATTTCTTTCCCACCTTTTTTTTCCCAAAGTAAAACTAAAATGTAGTTCTCTTAAATCTAATCTCTTTTAATTACCCAGAGCACAGGTTAATTAAAATTCTTAGTCTTAGGGGGAATTATAAGATAAAAACAATGCCTCTTTCCATAATACTTAAGAAAAAGAGTTGATCCTACAAAATAAAATTATTACCTGTAGTTCATATAGATCATTGCTATACTTTCCATATTCTACCATGCCACCAAAGACCAGAAGGCGAGTTCCATCACATACAAAACCATAGGCTGCACATCCTGGAGGAATATCTCCTCGAACGGCAGGGATAAACCATTGATTAGTAGCTAAAAACAAAAACAAAAAACAAGAGTGATCAATCCTGAAACCTGTCAAAATTTGACTACAGTTACCCTCTTTACATCAAGACTTTGTATATTAAAGTTTCTATATGTAACTGATTGGCATGAGAGATTAGATGGAGAGTTGTATGAAGTAAAAAAAGCTTATGACCAAATTTTACAATATAGTACAGTGAACATTTCATTTTTTTTAAAGGAAAAAAATTAGATTTCTTTGGTTTGAATGGAGAGCCAAAATTTTTTACTTTAATACCAAAGATGTGGAAGAGCTAACTGTCTATTCAGTCAATACATATTTATTAAATACCTATTATGTAAGTCAATATGCTAAGTTGTGGGAATACAAAAAAGAGTGTCTTGAAGAGTGTCTTTACAATTTAAAAGAGATAACTACCGAGCTACATATAAAATAAATAAAAAATTCTTTTTACATCTGTACTGAGATGAAGTATACATTGTATAAATATACATAACACATATATCCATGTACACTGGCCATTTGGGAAAAAAATTTCATTTTTTTAATTTCCATTCTTTCAACTCTGACCTCTTTTACTTATACAATTCCATTTTCCCATTTATTCTGAAACACGTTCTCTAAAATTGTTTTTTTATGTATAAAGATTCCAATTTCAATTATTTTCTGGTATTTACATTGCAATTTTGAGAATCTTTTCTAGAAATGGAGGTACGTTCTTTAACTAAAACTCATCCTAAGGCCATCAGGAATTTTGAAAATTTAAGTCAGAGCACATTTTACTCCTTATTCTTTATTCTTACTCTCTTCACTTAAGCAACATTTCCTCTTAAATTAGCCACATTATAAAGATTATAACATCATTCTCTCCTTTCTCAAGAAACTGAGCATATGGTTTATTAACTTCCTCTTCTGATATAGAGACAGATATTAGTTAGATGATTTCTCTAAATTACCCTGGCCATTAATTCTACCTCTTTATAGCTTCTTTCCTAAATTGTTTTTATTCTGCACCCTAGAATGAGTTGTACACTTCTTCTGCTTCTGTTACTTCTAAAGTTGTACAGTTTTAAAGAAATATACTTAAATATATAATTATATATAATATGTAAACACATACATATGTATGACACATACATATATAACACATACATATATGTATATGTATATAGTCATTTACATAGGATTATCAAAAATTTCACAACTCTCCATTTGCAAGTTTTAACATGAATCATTTAACTTTTATAATACCATCTGTTCTTCCATCTCTTGTCCCCTTAATCCTACTATTACATTTGTCATACCTTAACTATGACATGATCCATGAGATCCCTCAACTATGGATTACTCTCACAATATTCTTGTTCACAACTAAAAATTAGACAAAGACCTAGACTGTATACACTACAGAAATGTTACACAACCTCAACTGAGACCTCAATGTCACATTTGTAAGTTTTTCAATAGATACTGGAGTGGTATGCTACCAAATTAATCAAAAGTTTCTTGCATTGATCACACAATTATATAATTAGTATCAGATCTTTTCTAGATTGTTTGAGATCTATATTATTTAGAAATTTTAAAATGACAATCAGATAAATATTTAAATGACAATACCTGTAAGTTTTCTACATAGTACTGTGTTAACTGAATGCCATTTGAGATTTTCTTGGCAAAATAAATTTATGGGCAAGAAACATTTTCAAGAAGTGAACAATTTCTCTGAATTCTGTTTGGTTTAGACCAATGTAGATTTCTGTATTTGATTTAAATCGGATACAGAAAGACAGTAACTGACCATAAATCCATATCACACAAAAGTTGTCAACATATATTAAGAATTTAAATTTGAAAGAAAGAATTAAGGAGAATTATGTTCACTATCTTCAGATATTCAAAGTATGAATATTCTAATAAATTTAATTGGGTTCCATAGGGCAGAACAACTAACATGGGCAAAAGTTGTGAAAAGGCAAATTTAGGTTTGGATTTGAAAAAAATTTCCTGAATGGCCATGGCTTGGAAGCAGACTATCCTAAATTTTTGTATATTTAAAATGATCGTACATGTATAATCTATGGAAGATTGCTGTTTTCAGGAGAAAGGTTAATGTAAGAAGAGAGAAAAAAATCTGCCATAAAAATTTTACAAGAATAATTGCTTAAAACTATTTTTACATGTAATTGGAAAAATACTATTGAGGAAAATAAGGTTTCTGATGTTTGTAACAGGCTCTCAAAAACTACATTTGAATGACAGATTTTTTTTCTTTTGGGTTGCCAGATAACAAGTGCTTAAAATTTGTTTTTAACACATAGATTTCATAAGCATATGAACTAGGATGGGAAAAGTTTTTAGACTTAAGTGGTGTAAATGGAAAGCTTTTTATTATGTTTGATTAGTATGTAAGCTATAATAAATTCGTTGTCAGTGTCAAACTATTTTCCCAAAAAGTTTTAAAATTTTACTTACAAACATATTGAAAAGTTAAACGTATAGGGGAAAATATGAAACTGTATTCTTATAATACATTTCAGATTGTCTGTGTGATATTAATTTGGTATTAGAATAAATAGCAAAAACAAGTTGTTTTTTTAAGTAGAGTTTTTTAATGTTAAACCTTAAGAATCAAAACTTTTTGTTAAGTGATACTTTGTTATATTATTTTATTAATATTATTTTACTTGTTATATTTATATTTTGGGTTTATGTGTGAATTCTAAAACACTGAAAAGAGCAGAAATTATTATTTTTTTTTACCTACCCGTATTATATACATGCAGTTCATCCACAATGCCTTCGTTACCACCACCGAAAACTACTATCAGTTCTTTAATTGAAACAGCTCGATGCCCGTGACGAGGTCGGGGTACAGGTCCAGACCACCCCACTACACGTTTCCAACGCGGTTGCAGAAATAGAGATGAAGGCACCGAGGCCATGAGAACTGAATAAAAAAAACGACATGAAAATTTTTTTTAAATTTTTGTTATCTATAGATTTAAGCACTCTTTTTTAAAACTAGCCCCCCAAACAGACCTTACACGGCGGCCTGAAACGACATGGAGGCCGCCATTTTAGGGATCTTTCGCCTTTCTTCAGTCATTTTAAGTATTTCTTACCATTTATATTGACTGCACCGCCAGTTCCAATAATGTTTCCGAATTTCAATCTTGTGAAAGTGAAAAAACCTTAAAACCTGGCTATCACTATCTTAATCCTCCTCTTCAAGATCTCGAGAAAGGAACCGTAGAAGGCGCCATATTCTACCGGTTCCCTCTTTCTCTCAGACGATGCCACCGGAAATGAAATATTTTGTAGTTCCGCTTCCGTTCAGGAAGTTACTATCTTAATTTTTTTCCCCTAATGTTTCTCTAAGAAACATAAACAACAAAAAACATGTAATTCTTCTAGTGTTCCTAATTGCTCCGGATATTTTTTCTTCTCCGTTATTTTTATTTATAAAATTCCACTTTACGAGAGTCTGAAAAATTTAGGAGTTAAAATTATCTTGAATGTCATACAATAATTCCATACACTTGGAAATGAAAAATTATGTTCAAAGAACCAATGCCTATATCTCTTTAATAGTTATATAAAGGAAAAGAAAATAACTACTCAACTTGACGTTGAATGTTACTTTGAAGGTCTGATAACCTTGATCATAGAAAGTGATCCACAGAAAGTACCAAATCTATTGCAGAGGAACAAAGTCTATGAAAACTGATGTATAGTCTTGTTGCCATGTACAATGATCTCCTGGTTCAGCTCATTTCCCTTAGCATCAGTTCATGTAAGTCTCTCCAGACTTCTCTAAAACAATAATATTCCATAACATTCATATATCTTAATTTATTCAGCCATTCTCCAATCGATGGCTATCCATTTAGTAAAATGGATGTCACTACAAAGAGGGTTGTCAGAAATATTTTTGTACATGTATCACTGTATCAGTGTTCCAGTTTTCCCACATTCCCTCCAACATTCATCATCTTTTCCTGTCATCTGAGAGATGTGAGGTGATATCTTGGAGTTATTTTAGTTCCCATTTTTCTTTGTCTATCATCTGTATCCAGAGTGATGTGGTTGTAGTCCCTTTAAGATTCCTTTCTTTCTGATTTCCAACCCCACCTAGTTAATGTAATTACCTTTTGATTCACAAATCCTGATCCCTTTGAATTCTAATATAAGATCCAATGTAAGATGGGGGCTGCCTGTCCCAGCCCCCATCGGATCTGAGCCAACTCGGGGGCTACACACAAAGGCCCCTGTAGCTAAATCTCCCTTTATAAAAGGCCCTCGCTGGAATTCCTCTTTTTCTACAAGTCCCAAACATGGTAGCCTCACACCTGGCATAGCAGAACTTTCTGTCCATTGGACCCTTTGCCTGGTGCCCTCCTTATCTCTACCTTAGCCTATTTCCTTAACTATGCTTTAACCTTGCTTCCAAAACTAAGAATAAATCTCTTTTATCAATCTAGTTTTTACAGACGATATATGCTTTTATTGGGGACTCGCAAGGCCACTAGACTTCATTTAACTCAGTATCCTTGCACTGATCCAGGAGGGTTGCAGGGGAGCTCTATTTAACTCCTTGTTACCTTAACAAACCCCTAAATTCATTATTTACATAACCCATATCTAGACCTCATCACAGAGGATTGTATAAACTGAATGTAAATCAAAGCTTAGTGTTTAAATTTTTTCCTTTGCTTTTTTTCTCTTCTGGTTTTTCACTTTAGTATTGATTTTTCTTTAACAACATGACTAATATGAAAATGTTTAACAAGATTATATCAGATTACTTTTCTTAAAATTGTAATAAATTTGTAACTTTTGTTCAAAATTTATTTAAATGTTATCTTAATCTTAATTATGATTTGAAAAAAATCTGAGATGATGGGTGTGGTAGTTTGAACATTTTTCTCAATGTATTTAGAATAATATAAAAAAATTTGTTTATGATAATCCTAAAATTCAAAGATAGCATTAATATTTTAAAAATATTTTACAGGATGAAACTTTTATTATGTTCCTTTTTTCTTTAGGTTGACATAATCATTTATTACTACAACAATAGTTTTATTTCTATTTTTATTTTTGTGTATCATCATATTTATATTGATCTTCTTCAGTCTGCCAACTATATAAAATGTTCCTAATGACCTGAGCAGATTATACAAAGTATTAAATTTTCAAAATTAAATTAACTTTATTAAATTCCTTTAAGTCAATAAGTTTTGTTTTTCATAAAGGAACATGAAACAGCTGAGATCTATTATTTTCATCTCAATGCTAATTTCACTAAAAATTGAGTACATTCAGGTATTCCAAATTTAGAATGAACAATTCTTGCAAGTATAAGACTTACAGCTTTGGAATTGCTTTTAATAGAATGTTTCCTAAATGGACAAGGCAAAAGTATTTAAATTGTCCAAATAGCCTACACTGTATTCTCATCAACCCTACTATTTTATTTAAATCTGAATCTCATAGAAATTTTTTGCTGTAGACTGAAGGATTACATGAAAATTGGGAAAGAACAAGATGAATAAATGATTCTGAGAAACTGAAGAATAAAATATGTGTTTAAAAATTGTGTTGGTTTTATGTTGAAAAAATGGTAGGCCTAACCTAATCCTAACCAAATATTTGAGTCTCAAAAACAGAATATTCTAATCCAAAGACTGAGTGAATCTTAAAGTAATAATACTTTAACATCTGTAATGGTCAATAATTTTAAGAGAAAAGAACAAATTAATCTGTGATACTGGGTCAAAGCAAGAAGGACATACCCTTGCAGTTAGTGCTGATCTTAACTTTTTTCTATGAAATAGGACTATATAATTTTATAAGTAGTATATAATCCTATTTCACAGTACTGTTACAGGTTTTTTTACTCATTTTTGTATAATTAATTCATCATAAGTTTTGACATTTTTCTTTCTCCCTATTAAATTTTATAGCTCAAAGTTCTTTTGATTCATTGCTCTTTTATTTAACATCTTTAACAGATGAATTCTTTCTCTTGCTATGATCTCCTTTTTCTAATGGAATAAAGCATTAGAAAAACAAAATGATCATGGGCAAACTTCTGCATGTTTCAGTTTCATTTATAAATAGACCTGAAAAAAGAAATGGCACATATTCACATATTTTAGCTAAAAAAAAAAATACCATACATGTCATGAATAACAAATGTGACAAGAAACCAATCAGTTTTTATTTTCTTTGAATTCTCTAAGGCAAATATTATTGTCCCCATTTTACAGTTGAGAAAATTGAGACAAATAAATAGCAAAATAAACTTTCCTAGGGTTCATACATAGTAAGTATTCAAGGCTGAATTTTAGTTTATAAATGCATTTGGTTTTTTTGAATAATAAATTATTTTTAAATAGAAATTTAGGTGGAGGAAAATTATGTTTTAATTTCAGAAATAGGTTTTTTAATTTAAAATATAATAATGGATATACACTATCAATAGCTGCTTTTGCTGTATTAGGGGTCTCACAAAACTATCTTTGGCACCAGAAATTTGTTTAGAATTGTGTAAGAATATAAAAGAAACTTATTTCAAATTGCTTTAAATGTATCTATAAATTTTATTTTGAATTCGTATTTTGTAATTAAATGAAATAATGGATGAGGGGGCAAATTTAAATTGAAGAGATTGGAAGCCTATTTGTTGTTTAAATTGTTTATTTTCATTATACACATTTTTAATTTTTAAAGAAAAAAGTTACAGATTTGGGGACACGAGGCATACATAGTAAAAGTTAGAGTTTGCTTCTGAGTCCATCTAAGTGATATAAAAATTAATGAATATTCATGTCTTAAAAATTGGTGGATTTTCCAGAATTTTGAATTCAATAGTATTGAATCGAGTTTCATAGATGTGTTATAAACGCTCGCAACTCTGAAAACAAATACCTTGCCAAAATTCCGTGTTTTCTTGTTCAGGCGACAGATTCATCCAATTGTCCAGATACATGAATTCCTGGACACAGTAGGAACTGGAGCTTTCAGGACATTTCATGGTATTTTCATAAATTATAGTTGAGTCTTCTTTTAGGTGCTGTGTTTTTGTCAATGAATCTGTCACCTTTGTACGATAATCCTTATGATTATACATATTCTTCAGAAATGATTTTGTTTTACGACGGGGTTGGTATTTGTAATCCGGATACTCTGCCTTATGTTTATCTCTCAATCTTTTGGCTTCGTCAATGAACGGTCGCTTCTCGCTGTCTGATAGCAGTTTCCAAGTAACCCCTAATTGTTTACTAATTTCCGAATTATGCATTTTGGGGTTTTGTAGAGCCATTTTGCGCCGCTGAGTTTGTGACCATACCATGAAAGCATTCATGGGTCGCTTCACCCGACTCGAACCATTTTCCAAATTACTTTTCACCGTTTCACTCATCCCAAAGTCACCTTCCACAATAGGATTTTTTACCTCAATATTCAAATAGCTACACATAGCTAAGTCTTGCACTTTTACCACGAAAAGAAAAGAAAACTAAAGTTTTTAAAAAATTATTTTCAGTGTAAACTGTATATTGTTTTACAGCTTTCTTTTCAGCTTTCCTCTTTCAGTCTTTATGTCCCACATCCAAAAAATACAGATTTTAATAATGCTGCTTAACTCCACCCCTAAAAGATCCAAACCAATTTTATTCTCATTGGTTGATGACTGTTTTTATTCGTGGCTTAACATTTATAGAAATACCACAAATAAAAGCAACTTAAATCTTTTGAAAAAAAACTTGTATTTTACAAAAGTTTATATTTATCATTAAATTCCTTAAAAGATGAAAAAGACATATCTTCAAAAAAATTAAAAAATAATCTTTACACTTCACTGAAAAAAACTAAATACAAATGCATAAGAACATTTATAAATATTGGAATCTCAAAAAAACTTCATCTTCTTACGATAAATTAAAATGTTTTTAACTCAATATTTGATATGTCAAATGTCAACTCTGGAACACTATTCATTCATTTATTTATTTATTTATAGCTTTTTATATACAAAGCATATGCATGGGTAATTTTTCAGCATTGATCCTTGCAAAACCTTCTGTTCCAACTTTTCCCCTCCTTCTCCTCAGTCCTTCCCCTAAATGACAGTTAGACCAATACTTGTTAATTTTTTTTTAATATATGATTTAAACATGTTCTTTGTGAACTTTAAATTTTATTCTGAATAGAAAAATAAGCATTTATCAAACAAAAAAATCTGCATATACCATAAAACCTTATGATATTCTATAACTTTTCAAAACTCTGCTTTTTCAAAATTGTCTGAAGTTCCTATTAATATTACTGTCATTATACTATATTGCTTCCTTAGCCTATGCTAAATTGTTATTTAAAAAACAAACCTGCCAAATTAAAAAAAAATCTCTATGAAAAGAAAGTACAGTAAAACAAATGTGAACACCCACACTTAAATGAAAATACCTCCATTCCTTTATGTCAAAAACATAAAATCAACATAAACTTTCTTAAGCAGATTGCTCACTAGCTAGTTCTTAAAATTTTTTTTGTCTGTAGAAAAAAATTCTATATTTTATTGTACACACACTTTTAAGTATTTAAAGAAAATGTAATTATTAGTCCAATCTAAGCATTTTTGCTAATATGCAGTACAAACAAATCTTGATAACTTGAGTATAACTCCCGATATTTTTGGTTTCAACTAATAAGTACATTGTTACTTGCCATATATATATATATATATATATATATATATATATATATATATAATATATTTTTTTTTTATTTTTTTTTTTCTTTTTTTTTCAAATGGTTGGGAAGAAGTGATAGGAAAAAAAAGCCAAGGCTTGTTCATTNTTTGTCTTTTCCATCTAAAATTATTACTTATAATTTCTCTCATTTGAAAATCTAGAATGTTTTCTTCAAAATTAATTTTTTTTCTTTAAAAGAGAACTTTGTTCTGATAAAATTTATTTTATCTTTTTTATGGATACTCTGTTACCACAGACTCTTATCCTTTCATCTTTAACTCCTAACTTTGTCAAACATTTCCCTAACTTTTCTTTATTCTTTTTAATACCTCTTTTTTGGGGTAATATATAGAGGGATGGACCTGGATTGAAAAAGCTAGAATTTCCTATATTATCCACAACTTAGAGTGATTCTGCTGGGCAAGTTACTCTTAATTCTGTTTGTCTCTATTTTATCATTTATAAAATGAACAGAAGGAAAAAGCAAACATATTAAAAAGATCTTAGAATCTCAGAGTCAAAACTGAACAAAAATGACTGAACCAAAAAATCTTACTTTTAGCAATTTAGGTCATTTTTAAATGATATGAATACAAATGAATTGTCATATTTGTTTTTTTTTTTTTCTGATAACTCTATTGTGTTTGAATATTTATTAATTGAATTTTTTTTTAAAATAAATGCTTTTATATAGTTTAGAAAATGAGATCATTTATCAGAAAGTTCTACTAGTCTGTGTTGGTTTGATGTGTAAATTTTTTTATGTATTAAAAAAATTTGTTTTAGATTTGTTATGTCTCATTTTGTCATGAATTTTAATAGGTACTTTGTTACATGTCTTTAAGTTGCTAAATATGTTATACTATAAGTTTAAGTTATATATTCATACAATGCTGGAAAGGGAAAAAAAGTACATTATACTTGTCTTGCATGTTTAAAGGGAATTGCAAATTGTGCTATTATTAGTAGACAATATATTGACAATTGTCCCCACCCTTACTATTTCTCTTGATAATTTGTTCCAGTAGTTTTCATTTTAGATCTATTAAGTCTATGGTGAGTTTTGTTTCCTCTTATACTTCTTTCTTTCTGTTATTGTTGGTGCTATCATTTTTGACAGAATATATAATGAAAATGGTAATGATTATCTTTTCAATCTTGATTTTTAAATAAGAAATTATTTTAAGGAAAACTTAATTCCTATACTTTTCTTGTATTTTTTAAAATATAGAAATGGGTATATTTCAAGATGCTGTTTCTGTATCTGCTATTATAAACATACTATTGAATTTATTACTACAGTAAGTTATGCTTACTGTTTTTCTTATGGTTAGTCCTTCATTCTTGGTATAAATTTGTCCCGATTACAGTATGTAATTTTTGTGATGTGTTGCTATAGTCTGCTTGCCAGTAGTTTTATTTCAATTGTCTTGCACTATTACGGAAATTGATCTAAGTTTTAATTTTCTCTTTTTAATTTTTGAGAAGAAACTTGACAGTATTTAGTGTGATTCTTCCTAATTAATCTAGTTTAAGACATTTTCTTTTTTGGTCTATAAGTAGATAATTATTCTTTATTTACTGCCTATTATAAGGTCAACTTGAACAAGAACTCTGGAAATAAAAATTAGCCATCAGTTTTGTAGTTTATATTTGTACTATGATCTTTTCCCTTTTTTTTTTTTTTTTTAGCAATACTTTGAATGGCTTCATCAAACTTTTATTTCTGCAGTTGTGACTTTTAAACAATGTGAGAAACCATCACCAATCCTCCCTTATAGTAAATTTAATGGTGAAAAAAATTTTCAATGTCCTTTCTTTCACTCTGATGCTTTTCTTCTCCCTTCTGAAATAATTTTTTTTGACAGATGCTTAGAACAAGGCTGGATTCCCAAAGCTTATTTAAAAAGATATTTGGATTAAGCAGAAAATACTATATTCAAAATTTCTCCACTTTAATACTCAAACTCTTAGTCTTCTTTTGGAGATATCCTAAAAGAGGAAAAAGTAAACCTGGAGGAAATATGATCAAGTGATTTTTTTTTCCCCTAAAGCTTCAAGTTAGCCTTTATTTTATAGATAGTAAAGACATAAATGAGGGGTTAATCATGGAGAAGAGTACAAATAAAATGTTTGAACTGGGTTCCATAAAGATCCATATCTTCGGTACTAGGAGGAAGAAAAAGATCCTACGTATAGACTAAGAATAAAAGAGATTAGACAAACTGTATTTTCCTAAATAAAGTAGATGTTGATGAATATCCTACACAGGAGAAAAATATTAAGAATGGCTCTTAAATTATGTAATTTAATTTAGAAGAAATAAAATGGATTTAAGTTGAGACTTAAGGCTCAGGACTGAGTCACATTAAATTTTGTTTTCCATCAAGATAGTTGTCTAAGAAGAGAAGAAACCCATGATATAGAATTCTTTGGGAGAATATAAAATATCTCAGAAAAAATTTAAAATTTTGCGAGATCTAACAGAAAGTGAACTTTCATCATTATTCAGCAGGTAGGCAATAATTTGATTAGCTTGAATGCTAATTTTTCCCCCTAAAAGAGAAATCAGTAAGAGATTCTTGATCTGATAACAAAGAGAAATTGTTCGCTGAAAACTACCACTTGCTAGAATTTTCAAAGATGGCTTGAATATAACATTCGAAAGAGATATGACAAAACTGTCAAGAAGGAAGTTGAAAATAAATGCATTTCTAATAAATATCTATTTTTCAAGGATAACAACCACATTGTTTTTAAATTGACATGTAGAGGTGATGGAATAGAAAAAATTCTGTTAGCAGCTGAACTGATCATGATTAGAACTACCTTACAATAACAAACATCTTTTAGGTTAGAAGTAAGTTATAGCCTTGGAGTTTGGAATTTAAAGTAGGTCTCACAAACTAGTTGTCACTCAACTTCTTTTTTCTGTTTTCTCATCTGTAAAATGACCTAGAGAAGGAAATGGCAAACTACTTCAATACATCAAATAGTATCATGGAGAATTATACACAATTGCAGTAACAAAATATTGATAAGGAAAATATATTTGATATTAACATGAAGAAACTGTCTCTACAAGAACAAACAAAAAAAATCTAACTTGTAATGACTTCCCCAATATCTGCAGTCCTCTACACTAACCCAATAGTTTTAGAGAAATTATATGATATTCCTTTCACTTTAAAAATTTTTAACCTTGAGAAAATCTATGATTTTAAGCAACATAATAAAAAGACAAAATAAATCATGCCATTAAACCTTAATTAAATCCTGGCTGTTTTGTTTTTTAACCTTCACTTTCTGTTTGTTTGTTTTTTTTAATTTTCAGGAAAAGATAATTTCTAGCTCTAATCTTTCAAAAATTTGCCTTCAGTTTCTTGTCAAAAAACATTCTTCTCAAGATTAGAGTTTTTCTCTCTTTAGAGGAGTCAAACCCTATTTTTGATATTGCCAGATCTCTGCAACCAACTGATGAAAGATTCTCCCATGCCAAGGACATTGTGAGCAGACTTTTCAGATAATGAGTTTTGGGTATACACTTGGAAAAGAAAGTTGAATGGAACAAGTAACACACACACTCAAATAGTTTGGTTTAATTTATTTATTGGTTACGCTTTCTTCTGTGGTCTTTTTGTTTTGGGATAAGGTTTTTATTTTTTGGGAAAAAGTTTCCTTTTTTCTTCTTTCCTTCCCCAAGTCTGAGAATAGAAAAAAATAGCAACAGTGGGGAGTGGTGCTGCATACCCCCTTAGGACTATGCTAGTCCGAAGCCCTCTGAGCATTCCTGTATAGCCAACAGCAACATATGGCGTAACTTCTCATAGCTCTCATAAGCAGGTAGGTCCAGCTGATTAAAACTAGAAAAGGAAAAAGAGACAAGAAAAAAAAAACCCTTAAAATTTTTAACTGCTGAACATAACTGCATTCCCTTCCCCCCCCCCGCCCTGACTTCTATACATTTACCTACACCCCCCTCCGTTCCTTATAATTTCTTACCAAGTATGAGCTGAAGGTAAGCGGTCTGTGGATCTGTCATCACGGTGAATTTGAAACTTCTGAATACCATTCATTCCTTCAAGTGCTGCAAAGCCCTGAAGAGGCACCTTGGAAGTGCCTGTAACAAACTGGAGAAACTTGGCTCTATCTGCCTGATCAAAAGACCGAAGAGCTCTCCAGAACCATTGGATCTATGAGGAAAAAGCATTAAGGGATGAGTGAAAGTTGGTTAAAATTTCAACTGTGCTTTCATTTTCTCCAAGGTACTTTCTAATACAGTATGTACTCATATCCTTAGATTCTCCCAACTTCAGGCTGGTTGGTGCTCTATTTTCTGAGCCATCCAGCTAGTTCTTGTCCTTTTCTTAAATGAGTTGTGTTTATTTTCTTTCTTCTCATTTCAAATCCTTCAACTCTTATTCAGCAAAATTTGTATCTTAAGGATATTACTTAAGACTTTGAATAAAAATATACCTAAATTTTTTTTTAAAATGGAAGGCATTATGATGACTCACAATGGATAAAAAGAGAGGGAATAATAGAATGAAACATAGTTTATACTAAAAAAACACAAGTTTGAAAATGAGCCCAAAACTAGCTAAGTATATGGAAATTTCAGAAATGAGAAACATGAAGTAAGAATTTACCTGGATAGAATTAGACTGGTACTTGTGGTACTCGGTGTTTGATTTTAGATCATCAATGTCTATTGTGGGAAGTCCTGAGATTAAAAGTTCTAGTTCTTGTTCAGTAAAGATGGAAATGAGGCGCTTGGGGATAATTTCATAGAAACCTTCCAGAAAGGCAGCCAGCTGTTTTCGAATTGCTCCTGTAGGGAAGAATTCATTACCTATCTGTTAAGCAATAAATACACTCACCATTATTTATTACTCTGGATTGTATGACATTGGACTTAGTATTTGATATACTGGTGAACATTTTTTTTTCAACATTAATCCATAAATAGTTAATTCTCTACGAAACTTATTTTCATTAACCACCCCCCCAAACATTTACATTTATTTATAATAGAATATCAATTTAAAGAATTAATTTTTTCTTTGTATTCACAAAGCCAAGCAATTTAAATTTGTCATTTGTGTATCCTAAAAGAAATTAAGAAAATGCTTTTTTCAGAGAAGATAAGCTCCATAGGAAGAGTAAGAATGCCTTTCACATTATAATCATTACATTAAAAAATGTAATTACATTTACATTAAAAATTTATAATTTACATTATATATATATATATATACACACACACACACACACACACAGATATAATCCAGTTATATACAAGATGGATAAGTCAAAAATAACAAAAAAAGGAAGAATGAGATGATTTTTCTGGGTTGCTAAAACATTAACAATGCTATTTCTTCTTTCAAACCAGAATAAAAGTTTTAGTTAATATTTATGTAATAATTAAGCATTCAATTACTATGATCTTTCACAACCTAGAAAGCACATGCTATTATCTCCATTTTATAGTGGGGAAAAGCTGAGTACACAAGGGTTTTCCTAGTGTCACACTCTATATATCTGAGATTAATTCAGAGCTCTATTTATGACACAGTTCAATCTTTACATACCTGTCATTCTCATCTGGCAAACCAAATGTACATACTCCTTTTTGTTATCTTCAGTTACCAGAATATTAGCTCCATTTGACTTGAGATCCCTTACCTCACATACTCCAAACTCTTGAACCTGAAAATAAGAAAACACCCCCAAAGAAATTAAAACAAAATACTCAGTTTAATAAATAAAGCCAGAAGTTTTCTCATCATGTTTTTTTTTTCAAAGACATTTATAAAACATGCTCATCTGTTTTTCATCTACTTAAGACAAAAAATTATTTGGATCCTTCAGGTCTTTGGGAACTGATAGAGAAAAAGTGAAATCAAAGTGTTTAACTTAAAAAATTTAATTGTTTTCAAAGGAAAACAAAAGTCTGAAGTATGAAGGAAAGAAATATGGAATTCTCCATACATCCTTAAAACAAAAGGGCTTAATTTACATCGATACCTCAGATTTATTTATCCTTTTCTCTTTAGTCTTTCAAATGATCCATGCCCAGTGTTACCTCAGTACTGAAAGTAAGATCATATCCAAGTGAAGAGACATCATTTTCCAGCAGGTAGACTAGGCCTTGATAGAAGTGGTAGTCTTCACTCTCCATATCTGTGTACCTGAAGGTGAGTACAATTCACTGTCAACTGGAGAAGAGAAACTGATAGGATGGCATGGTAATGGTAGTAAAATTTTGGAGAAAATTGTTCATAAACTCACCTGACTGACTTGCCCAGAATGTGTTTATAGAAGGATCTAGTGAAATAACACTCTAGAAGACGATTGTCATAGACAGCCTTAGCCACAATTCGCCCAACAAACTTGAAGTAACTAAGGTGGTTGGGATTACAATGGGAGGAAGGGTTGATAGTATAGGTGACACGGTCGCCTGGTGAAGTCCGGAACAAGGCATACATAGGATTAAACATTTCCCTTGAAATGATCATGTACCATTCCCGAAGAAGTCCTCCAGCATCTTGGCCTTCTTCTCCTTCAAATACTATATACCTAATATAGGAAAGAGAACAAAAGGAACAAAATTGTGATGTAACTTTAAATTATATGGTTCTGGCCCCAAAATAAGCACGACCAAAGGACACTGACATTAGAGAACTCATAAGATTATAAGATATATAATTAAAAGAAGTTATTCATTTAATTTAATGAATTCAAATTTAGATGAAATTTTATATATGTGGTTCAGCTGTTAAGATTTACCCTATAATTAAGAAGTAGTAGAACACAGAAGTCTTCTCAGCCCTGTGTACTACAACCATATCTACCTTCTGTATTGCAGAGGAAAATGATTAAATAAATTCTGAATAGCTATTAGATATTTCAAGTATAAGATAATGACGTTTAAAAAGGCCAAAACTTCTTTTTGGTCCTTTCTATATTACCAAATATACTTAGGTAAAGGTCAGTTCTAAGTGTTTCTATTATGAAATATGTTAACTCATTTTTAGAATGTCCTTACAATCGATTCTTCATTTCTTCTGGGGATTTTCGATGCAGCTCCCTATAAGAATCTTCAAAAACATGATCACGACGAACATGCACAGCCATGTCTTCTTTCCGGAGACCCTCATCTAAGTGTTCTAGTTCTTGGCGGAAATATCTGGAAGTTGGAAAAGAAAAAAGGACTACTTTATCAACAGAGTTTTTAGTAACTATTACAGCTTATTATTATAGTTGTTTATAGGTTATATAAATATGCAACATATTTATATCCCATGTATAGAATATAATGTAATAAGGAGTATAAAGTCTTCCATATAATTAAAAAAGAAGCGATATGGTGCAAAATACAAAATAGAGGGTATAAAATTGATCTCCATCATGTCAGGAAGGGTTCATACTTTAGGATTCATAATCTTGATTTTCCCCATTCAATTTTCATAGACTTACTTGCGCTTTACATCAAAGTCAAGGACTCGGATATAGTCCACAAGGACAGCAAAGGGCCCATCTGAAAGATGGGTGGTAGATTGACGGAGAATCTGGTTTAACACAGTTCGATGGGTTTCTGAAAAAACAAACAAAAAAACAGATTTTCAGAGAATCAATATTTTAAAAAAATGAAAAAACTGGTTAGAAAGAAAGAAGTATAAATTAAAAACAAAAAGGACCTCTCGATCAATACATATTATTTACTCATAACTATGGACTAGTCTTATCTTGAGTTGCCTAAACATGAAATTTAATTGAAACCATTCTGTAAAAAGTTCCTTCCATTTCCTAATAGTAAATTCTTTCCTTCAACCTGCTTTAGCATTTCTCCAGTTTCTGGGTATCATAATCATATCACTTTTAGAATTAACCATAAAAATCTCCTCCTGATTTTAGTACATACATTGAATTTATGAAAAAGCTTAGTGATATCTGAGAAAATAACTTTCAGATTTTGGGTTTTCTCACCAGCAAATCGAAGAAACTTCTGTGTGTCAGGGGGTAGACTAGAAGAGATATGCATAGATGAAGGCTCCCTGGAGAAGAATGGGTCCAGAGAGGAAGGAGTAGCAGGGGTTAAAGGGGCAGGAGAAAGTGGTGGAGGTTCATCTTTGATGTGGGCAAGTTGGCTTTCACGGGTATCTCGTACAGGTGGTTTGCTCTCTCGTTCTGTGGCATGTACTAGGAAAAAAGCCTCAACAGCAGGTTGTAGCACTGGATTGGAACAGATGATGATAATTAGGAATGCAGAAAGTGACCCAGAAGAGATAAACTGCTGTTCTAAAACCAACACTCACCTAATACAGCATGTTGGTCATGGGAGTCCTCTAGTTCTTTCAAACATTCACCCAGCATATCCCAAAGCTCATCCAGGCTCAACTGTTCACTGAGTAATGGAAGATCTGGAGGTCTTTCCTCTTTTTCCTTCTCTCCCTGTTGAACTCCTTCAGAACGTGAAGGGTGAGAGAGGAGAGAGCACATAAAGAAATATAAAATAGGACTGAGTTTGGGGTGCTTGTTCTGCAATAATGACGGATTCCTCAATAAAGGGACCGATGATAAAAGTTATTCATGTTCAGTCAGAAAACAACATGTATATATATTATATATTCTTTATACTATAATTTCTTCATTTCATCGTCACTTCTAAAGTATACAACACAACAGTGCTGGGGAAGTACATTATTCCTGTATCATAAAAAATTATGTTGTCATCTTCAGTTGCCTGGACTAGATAATGTATGGCCACTAAATAGTCAATGAACAAATAAAATCTGCTAATCCAATAATCTGCTGTTCTGAGATTATTTCTACTATAATCTTTATTACAACAGAAAAATACTGACCAACAGATTGCACCTCTGGAGTGCTAGGGGATGGTTGATCCACATCCATGGGAGAGTCATCTCTTCGAGTAGAAACTTCTGACTGTCCTGTCTCCGACTGGGGAAAAATGGAAATAGTAACAAAAATGTGTACTTCCTTAGACAAGGTGATCAAGGTGTCAGAGGTAGTTTCTAAGAGTGATGTTTTGCCTTATTCCAGACCCACCTCTTCATAACTCTAACATGGTATGGAAGTCTTAAAACAGATGTTTTCTTTTTTTAATCAAAAAACAAGCAGAAGCTAGAACTGGGAGAGATAATTGTAACACCTTTTTTAATGAAGATAATAAAATACCTATTTCACTACACAGTGACATAAAAATGACAAACATGGAAGAGATAGCAATGAAATTATATTTAAAGGAGAATTATTAAAACAGGTAGAAGATTTTAAAATGGCATGATTCTTGCAATGTGCACTGACCCCAGGATGGAACTCTCTGAAAAGAGCAAGATCTGTATACATCAGATAGGGGAAACAGAAGAGTAGCCTCTTTATGGAACATTATCATTACAATAAGTCCTAATCAATTAATTAGGCTAATAACCCTCAGTTCCATTACTAGCCTACTTGTTTGCTTGGGTTTTTTTGTTAGCCTTTAAATATCACCTCTCACTGAGGGAAAAAAATGACACAAATTTCTTAAGTCTTTTTTTGGGGGGGCAAGTTCACAAAAAGAACAGGAGGAAGAGAAAGAAAGAAATGATTGGCAATAGAGTAAAAAATCATGTTTTTTATTTTTTGGAATCAAAGAATAATCTCAGTCTCTTAAGATCATTTGTGGCCTGCCTTTCAGCATAGAAATTTGTAAATTAGTTTCTGCTAAGAAAAACCCTAACAACTTCAAAGACTTCACTCCCTTGCCTTCTAGTAAGATAATTTTTCCTTAGAGAAAAAAAAAATTCATATGATAAAAGGACTCTGATTTAGAGCCTGCCAATTTTCAGTGTAATCTCTTTTATCCCAACTTCAATCCAGCCCTCACCAAGGTTATTGCAATAAGAATTATCTGGCAATACTCCTGCCTGAACTAAAAGGATAAAAGCTGTGTCTAGAGAACTCCACACTTAATGAGAATGGGAAATTTAAGAAGAATTTAAGAATTAGGTGACTTAAAAAAAAAAAAATTTCCAAAGAGCTAAATTTTTAATTAAATAAGAACAGAAAGAAAAGTTATCAGGTCAAAATACTATTTTCCAGAAATAATTTCACAAAGGCACAAATTTTGTGACAAAAATTGGAAAGAAAAACACTTGAAGAGAGGAGGGAAAATAAATGAATTCTCAAGAATGCTAACCGTGGCTGCTTGTTGCTGTCTCCGTGCCCTTTGACCCTCACGTACCATTTGTATAATGGCATCGGCCTCAGCCTCCAGCTGCCGAACAGCTGCTTGGATGCTGCTAGCTGAGCCCAAGCTTGAGGTACCTGGAAGAAGGAAAAATATTTGTAGACATTCAGATGAAGGGAACAGAACAGTAGGCTCCTTGTTGAAGGTTATCTTTATAATAAATGGGATTCCAGGAATATATCCATCAGGTTCCATACCTAGCCTGCCTGTTTGCTTGGCTTTCTTATTAGCCCTTCTAGTATCATCTCGAAGTTGAATGATAACTTGGAGTACTCGTAGAAAAAACTTCTGTGTGGATGTCTTGGATGTCAGCATGGACATGGAAGGTAGTTGTAGTTCTCGGCCACCCAAAGGGCGTTTTTGAGAAGCTACTATCACCACATTCTCAGCAATATCAAACCTAAACAATGAGAAAAATACTAATAAATTAAGTTTCTTTGTATAGGCTTTTTATAGCTTTGTAGAAATGTTCAGATCACAAACAAAAGTTTAAGCCCCATAATGCATATCTATACAGAGAAATGACACTTTAAATACTTGAAGAATTCTCCTATCATTGTCACTAAAGGCATCTGTCACTCATAACAGGAACTAATCTTTTGATTTTTCCATTCTGATGTTTCTAGATGTTACTTACCTGCTCTGCATCTTTCCTTTTAACTTGGTGGCTTGTGGCTGTTCTTCAGGCAGACCTTCTGGAGAAAGAGTTTCACAATGGGTTCGACGTAACTGTTCCAAGTTGTATTCTCGAAGTTCAGCTAGAAGGGTCCCTGAGTGAACAGAAGAACTAAGAGATTACTCACAAGTTTTATTCAGGGATAAAGAAGTTCTTAAGACATGTTTTGTTAAGAAATTAAAAAAAATTCAGAAAAGGTATGACATATCATTTTAAAGATAAGACCATTTCAAACAGCTGACATTCATTTTCAGGCTTCCATATACCCAAGTGCATGTTGGATTTTCAAAAAAACCAAGTCATTTTTATGTTGCAGTAACTACATCATGAGAAACAGCATGGTCAATGCCCCCTTTGAATCTCACACATCATTTCTATGTGATTTTCTCTCTTTGATTATATTGAAATTATTGGAATATTCTAAAGAGATAGAAAAGAAGAGTGATTACTACACATTAAATTCTGTTTACCGATTTGTTTGCAGAGGGCATAACCCAGGTGTCTGGCACCATTCAAAAGCAATTTGAGTACAGTGTCTCGGGTCAAGGAGTCTCCCCTGGAGAGTTGCAATAAAACATTGGCTGCATCTTCTAGTCCCTCCTCTGAGCAGGAATGTGATGTCAATACCTAATTGGGGGGAAGAGAAGATAATATATGTATTGAATTTAGATACTTGCAAAAAAAAAAAAAAAAAAAAAAAAAAAAAAAAAAATATGCCTCTAAAATATGAGATTCTGTCACCCATAAAAGACTTGATTGGCCTACCTCCACGGAGAGTTGGAGCTGATTTTCTGTTAGACCTGCTGCCACTATTCTGTCAGCACTGCCACCACTTCCCCCTTCACCAGACTTTGCAGGGGCTTTGATGTTCTTAGTACTAGTAACTATGAGGAAACAAAAAAAAAAAAAAAATACTAAATAAATGATAAACAATAGCAAAAAATAATTTACTGAATATGTGATCTGTAAACTTGTTTCCTACGACTCTAACCCTAAATTCGCTGAGCTTAGAGAAAGTCATTTAGGGGAACCATTATTCAGTTCCAGTCTTTATTTATAGATTATATAATAGAAGGGCCAGATGCTTCTCTAGCCTCTTCTAACCCTGATCCTATCATTCTAGGATACAACTTCTAGAAAAACCTGATTTCAGGGATAACAAACCTTTGAGATGTCACCTCTCTCCACTAAAACTCTCCAGATGAGGCCAAAATTACCCCCCCACCCCCTGCCCCAAACCCTCCTTCAGTTTATTAATATGTTTACTTGGTCTTGTATTCAAAATGAAAGGGCAAGTCTTAAAAAAAAAAAAAAAAATCACATCTCTTCTTTTTCCTGCCTTCAAGAAAGATGGGTTAAGAGAAACTAGATGAATATAATTTAATTTCATACAGCCCTTTCATAACTGGCAGGCATAGAGATGGACTTACTTCCTTCAATTGCATCAAATTATATCTTTAAAAAAGTTTTAATTTTCAACTCACTTGAAACATTATTTGAAGTTGTCAATTCAGCAGCCCCAGTTACATCTAAGGCAAGGATAGGTGTGACAGGAGCAGCGGCAACTGTGGTGGTGGTGGCCATGGTACAAGATGCGGCTACAGCAGAGACAGAATTGGCCAGTACTTCTGGCATTTTGTTTTCTGGGAGAGCAATGGAGATGAGAGATAGGAGTCTGAGAAGCTTCTCAGTCAGGAGAGAGCTCCGTCGAATGACTGGGTGGGACAACATATTCATGAGCTGCCCCAGCGGTGAGCCTTCCAGACTATATGAAAATGTCTCGCCTTCACCACCAGCACTCACTGGTACAGACCTGATTGAATTTTTGCCTTTCCGGCTAACATTCATATTGTCAAGTTTTACCAACAAGTCCCAAAAGTCAGTAGAGATACCACTACTGGAGGACTGCCCAGGACATGGGCTGCCAGCCTGTTTGTTGCTCTTCTCCCGGTCACTCTCACAATTTGTCTCTTTGGTCCGTTGTTGTGTAAAATGGCTGGGAAATACCTTCAAGAAAAGCAGGAAGACTCAGTTGATGGAGTGAACTTTAAAGACTATTCACACATATGTTGAATCTAACCTTAACCTGGAAGATAACATACATATGCTATTTACATTAGAACTGGGAAAAGGGGTCAATGGGAGGGAGAGGTAGGACCACAGAGAGCTAAGCATGAAGAACAAAAACATTTATTAAACTTGATTTTCACTTCTGCACAGATCCATAATCTGTTTTAATGGCAGATTACTTTTCTCTGTAAAATGAAGATTTTTCTAAACTAAACATTTGTGACATACCATAACTGGTTTCCCAAGGGTTTAAACTATAGCATACTCACCTTGGCTAACTGAATAAGTGTATCTAGAACATGTCTGCAGACCACTGGTGCAGCCTGAGGATGGATATGGACAGTGGAACCACAGCCAGTATGTTTCTCCATGTGCTTTCGACTTCCTGACCTCTGAATCTGGAAAATATTTGTTCGGCAGCCCAGGGCTGCATCCATAGACACAGAGAGCCAAGAAAGCTGATTGGAACTCTTAGATTCCATTTTATGCAATAGATCCAGGGACCGGCCATCAAGGCTCCCTGAGGTACCACCTTTCGATGACTTCTTCCCTTTGTCCTCAGCAGCAACTGACTTGGGGATTTCTATGCACAATTCATTTTCACTGCTACGCTGAAGAATGGAAAGCAGGCTCCGGATTACCCAATGTCGTGTCTGTGCATGATAGCAAAGGTTACGCAGGACCCTATGCAGGCGACTTGTATTTAGTTTGGGTTCATCCACAAAAAGAAGGACCAGAAGGCAAGACAAAGCTTCATGGTCCAAAAGGAGACGGCCGCGGAGACGGAGTAGACTTTCCATATTACTGCCTGAAGGTCTATACCCCCCCAAAAAAGGCAAAATCAGATGGTCATTCTTACTCTTTTACTATCTCCTTTTCTTCTTCCTCTATGAAATAGCCAATTCCCCACATCTGCCAAAATCTCTATGTAAATTCTGATTAGGATCACAAGGATTCTCATATAATGCCCCTTCAAATACTTGGAAAAGCCAGTAGGAATATTATTGTCCTCTGGCCAACATCAAGCCAAATATGTACCAGCCAGTCATCTCACCAACGAAAATTCAGGAATACATCCATCCATCCATATCTTCTTAATCTCAATGGATGCATCAAAATTTAAAAAGCTATGTGACCTTCACAACTTGGGATCAAGTTAGTGATATTAGTCAGTTCTGTAAAATGAAGTATTATTGCTCATAATGTAGGAGAAGTTTGATAGTAAAAAGGGATGGTCCCTGGCTACTTCTCTATCTTCCTGTTCTCTGAAATAAACAGAATAAATAAATAAATAAAAACAGAATAGAAACTTTTGAAGAAACTACCTGGCTTGGTAAAAAGGCTGAAACTTAATAATTCCTGAACTAATAGAACTCATAATAAAAGCCATCGGAAACCTATTATAATGAAAAAATTTTGGCATAGATATAGATTTAAACTACCAATTGGATAGAATATCTATTAATAGGACAGACCTGATAAATAAGATTCAGAACAACTTTGAATCTAAATGTAAATTGAGTACAAGAGAAGTTTTAAAGAAAATTAAATTATTTAAAAGTTTTAAAAAATAACTGTATTAATCCACCTAATCTGTTCAACTGCCTTAGCCCTCACACTGTCATCAATCACATTATTCATCCTTTTTTCTTCTCACAATCCAATATAATTCAGGCCTGCCTATGTTTTTACTTTTTTCAAAGTTAGTTTTGATTAGCAGAACCCTTTTTATTCATCACTAATATTTTGTTTAGAATGCCCTTTCCAGTGTGTTCAGTGTCTCCAGTCAGAAAGATCCAAGTTCAAATCTGGTCTCAGATTTGACATTCCCTGGGCTCCTTAAACCTGTTATTTCAGTTTCTTCATCTGTAAAATGAGGTAGAGAAGATCATGACTATTTCTACTAAGAAAACCTCAAATGTGATTACAAAGCCTGGGAAGAGACCGAACAATTTTTGTTCACACCATGTAATCATCATAGGTCCAAGTCACATGATCCTATTCTGTGAATTCTGGGTTAGTATCCTGGATGCCTTAGAATCAGCTGGAGGCAGGATAAGCAAAAGTCCTTAATCTTTAGGGTAAAAGTGAATTGGATGGACGCATGATTTCTATGCCCTCTCCTCTTTGTCTCCCGCCCAAAAGTGACCCTGGCTAGTCAGTCTTACTCCACCCCCTCGTCCCTCCTACAATTCTCCGAATACAACAATTATTGACCCAGCACAGAATAGTGGGAAGGGCCATTGTCCAAGCATGTGCTTATAGAGTATTGTCCCATCGGTAATTAGCCTCGAGTGCTCGGTTGTCTGATTTCAGTGCACCTATTCAGAGTTTCAGCCTTTTACATTATTCTGTAGCAACTTTCACAAGAATCTCCTTTCCAAATTTTTTAGTATCCAAATTTCTTTCAATCTCTTAGTTATTTCTCTATTGTTAACAAGCATCCTATTTTTCCCATCATGAGTAAACATTTAGGATCAATTAACTTTGTTTTGTCTTCATTTTATGGCTTAGCCTTGTAGACAAAAAGCCTAGAAAAAAAAAATGTAGTTATTGCTTTCATTCCTTTCTATCTCATCACTCAACTGAAAATATTCCAGATGCCAATCAGCTCTTAATTTTGCAAAATCTAATGGCCTTTTCATAAATTCTTTCTTCTAAACTTTTCTACAGCATATGATGATCCTCATACTTCCTTATTCTTTTCACTTCATATTTGTTATACTGCTTTATCTTACATCTTTTTCCTTTTTTGGGCTGGGGTTAAATGACTTGCACAGGATCACACAGCTAGGAAGTGTTTAGCCATATTTCAATTCAAGTCCCATAACTTCAGGCCTGGTGCTCTCTATCCACTACACTAACTATGCTGCCCCTTAGTTCATTATTCTTCCTTCTAGTTAATTGTCTAAACTATAGTTCTTTAAACTTCTTAAATTCAATAAACCTCATGTAAGACAAACTTGTTTCTCTGATCAAACTGCTATCTTTTGTCTCCCTCATTCATCTTCAACCCACATTCATTAGTTTATAAATCTTATTATTTTTATAGAATTTCACCTTCTCAATTCACAAAAAAATTTCTTGACCTGATTCAGAAAATGGAGCTACAAGAGAGATCTGTACCTGCTTCCTCCCATTTGGAAAGTGCCACCTCTTTGGACAGCAAGTCGTGTATATTGAACTCCTCGGTTACCACTCAGGCGACTTGTGAAAGCTGTGGAATCCCCACCCCCCACAAAAAAAGGGGAGAAAGTTAGGGAAAGGAATAATGTAAGCCTTTATCTTAATTATAAAAAGAGCCAAAAGCTACATTTTATTGGATATTCAAAGAAATTCCTATGGCTTTTATTGGCTCTTTACCTGGACTCCGAAGGATGGCAGATAGTGCTGAAGTGCTGCTATGCCCAAACAATCTCTCATGCATAAGCTGTCTCTGCCGGGCTTCCTGTTCCCGCCGTAAGGCTTGGGCTTCTGCAGCAATGTCCGGTGGCATAACAGCTAATACACTGTCTTCCATGTCTTCCAAAACACTGCGGCGAAGATCAGATGGCAATGTCTGGATGAAGGTCACTGGATCCATTGGTGTGTCTGAATTAGCATTTTGTGCTAGTTCTCGCCTCTGTTGTTCAGCTCTCTGCTGTGCTAACACCTAAGAAAATCAATACATTAGAGGGAGTCAAAAAATCAATGAAAGGGATGAAAAAAAAAATTTAACCAATATACATACCACCCTCTATTTTATAGAAGAGTAAACTATCTCAAAGATAAGAAAACTCAAATCATTTTCATATTGATGTGAATGGACTCAAAAAATTTTTTTGAGTCAGTTGGTATTTCTAAGGGAATTGGATTTAGGATCACATCAGAACATTATTTTTGTCTAATTACCTTAGTCTGTAACATTGAAACTAGGTTCTATAAATCTGAAGCAATTTATTTAAAATCAAATAGTTTAGAATTATATCTCTCTGGATTACTTTGGTAAAATGAAAATCTCTAAGACAAGATATTTATGAACCCACAAAGTTCAAACACTAAAATGTACCTCTTCTTGAATAGCTGGAGGCAAAGCAGCCAGGAATTCAGGGCTCACTTCGGTCAAACTGGGGTTCCCAACAACAGGAGGAACAGAATTAGTAGTTGCTGGAGTGCCTCTTGCAGGGGGTCGAATACCCAGTTGATTTTGTAAGACTTCTCGTCGGATGTCATCTGGCAGAGCAGCCAAAAAAGATGGATCTACACCCTCAGGAAGATTGATACCTAAGAGAAGATACCAAAGTTTGCACTAGTTCCTTTTTAAGAAAATGCCCACTAGTTTATTCACACTTCCATCTCTTTTTTGTTTACCTCAGTCTTCAATATCCCTCCCCACTCCCCTCCCCGGCCCCGGGGCAATTGAGATTTAGTGACTTGTCCAGGGTTACACAGCTAGGAAGTGTTAAGTGTCTGAGGTCAGATTTGAACTTAGGTCTTTTTTGTGCCTTATCCACTGTGCCACCTAGCTGCCCCGGTCTTAAGTATCTTTTCAAACTCTTAGGCCAAAGCTCTTTTCTTTTAAATCAAAAACCATTCATTAAATGCTTACTGTGTGAGAAGCAAGTTAAAAGGTAAAACTGAGAATAGGGAAAATAGGAAGGTTTCTTTGTAGATTTGGACTTTTTCTTTTTTTATCATTTATAAAGACATTTTTTTTCCACTCCTTTTTGTCCCTACTCCCCATTATATGGTAAATTAAAAACAACAACAAAAATCAAAAACATTCCTTAAATCACTTCTGAATACTTTTCTTTCCTCTTTTCCCCAATCTAGAAAAACAAATGACTGTGAAAAATGTAGATAACAAAACCCAAGAGAAATGTTTTTCAATTTACATTCAAACTCTATCAATTCTTTTTCTTAGGTACATAGCATTTTCTCTCTTTACTTAGGATTGTCTTGAATCAGTGTATGCTGAGAACTAAGCTATTTATTCATAATAGATTATCATATGATACATTACTGTGTTCAATATTTTTCAGGTCCTGTTTGCTTCATTTTGTTTTAGTACATGTTTTCTCTCATTTTTCTGAGATTATTCTCAGAATCATTAATTCTGTTATATTCCCATACAATAATTAAACTACTCCCCAACTGAAGGGCAACCCTCAATTTTCAATTCTTTGCTACCAACCCTAAATATACCTTAATTTCTTTCTTTGATCTCTTTTGCTAGGGGTGCTACTAGATCAAAAGATATGCAATTTATAATACTCTGGGGCAGCACAGTTCAAACAATTCTTCAGACTCTATTCACAAACAGTGCATTAGTATCTCAGTTTTCCAAAATTCTTCCCCCCTCCTCCACTGGCTAATATGACAGAAAAGGAAAATGAAAATCTGATAGGTAGCACCTCAAAATTGTTTTAATACCAATTTTTTAAATCAAAACTGATTCAGAACATTAAGAAATCACAAATATAGATTTTTCCTCCCTGAAAACTACCTGTTGTTCTCTTTTGACCATTTATCATTTGTAAAATCATTTTTATTCTTATATATTTCCTAATAGAAGTTCAGAGAAGAATAATACCAATAGAATAAAGGCGTCAAAGCCAAAGGAGAAGGAAGGGAAAAGACAGCTGAATCATGACATTCAAGTTTACAGTAAAGTACACATTTAGGGTTAGTTAGATGATGATCTCCTGATGATCTGAGATCTTCCTCAAAAACAGAAATCCTAACAGGGAACACTTCCCCAGACTATCCACCTGAAAAGGCATCTTAAAAAAATATAGTCCAACCAAGCAGAAATTTTTGAATAAGTTCTCCTTATTGCACATATATAGCATCAATCGGTCCCTGTCCTATCAATTATTTTTTAAAATAGCATTTCATATATAGATTTACAAAATGCTTTCCTCAGCAACTCTGAAGTTGGGAGTTCAAGTATTATGGTTGCAAGTTAGGAAACATATCAATACTAATAAGAGAAGAGCTGTGACTTCATGTTTCTAAACTCAAGAACCTGCATGAATAAATTATTTTTCTTTATATTTAATCCATTAACTAGAATTTTAGTATCAACAACAAAAAATACAGATATAAAACTTCTGTAAAGAAATGACTACTTTTACTAGACCTAATTAACTATTCATTAAACACCAACAAGATAAACAATCAATCCTGAAACTATCCAGATTATTTTTATAACATTACTATTTGCCATAAAATAACAGAACATAGCTCTCACCCAAAGTGTTTTTACTTTATTGCCAATTATGGACTTTGCAGGTGAGGGCTCACCTGCAAGAGGATCTTCTTCTTCACTGCTTGTTGAAGGTAATGGTTCTTCAAGGTTATCCCTGGAATCTGCACCAGAAATGGCAACAGCAGAATCTCGGGTGGAGGAACTTTCAGAAGATGAAGCTGGAGGAGAGCTAGGAAAATAAGAAAGAGAAGTCATTTTTATGAGGGGAAACCTCTGAAACAACATATTTAGTTGAGTAAAATTAGTTTTATTCAAGCATCTGCTTCTGAATACTATCATTTTCACTTTCAAAATTGATTCACCCATTTGTAACAAAAGTTACTACCATTACTATTACCCATAACACTTTAAATTACTTATACTTCACCTGTCTTCAGTCTGTTGTTGAGACTCGCTTGGTCCATCTCCACTGCCCTGTGTTTCTGTACTGGGCTGAGGAATATCCACAGTACTACTGGTGTCTACCCCAGGTTGCTCTATGCTGCTGGATACTACATTGTCCCCAACTCCCTCCTCCAAGTTGCAGGAAGCCAGACTGCTAGTATCCATAGGGGAGCCTTCCAAGTGGCTGCTCACAGCAGTTAGAACATCTGAATCCTCAGCTCTTTCTGGAGATGAGGCTGTATGGAAAACACAAGAAGTCATTCAGAAACCAAGGAAAAACTGTTAGAGCATGAATTGATCACAATTATTAGCACATATCAGTCTTTGGAGCCTTTATTTGTTAAATACTGTTACAGATGAGATTCTTTGTCTAATTTAATTGTTTTGCTTACTTTCTCTCAAGAAAAAAAATAACTTACTTAATTTCTAAGGCTTCTTCTATAATTATAACATCCCTTGAAAAGTTGTGCCTTAAGGTTGAATTACATTTTTAAAAAAATAAAACAAAAAACTATAACTTACTTATTGTGGGAGCTGGTGATAACTCCATTTGTATTGCCTCTGTTTCCCCAATTGGTCTTGTGGGATCTAAGACGTCTTGTTCCATAGGTATAAGAAGTTGTGAAGATGATTCTGGTGTATCAGGGACATGAAGCTGCTGAGAAAGTTCTCCAACAGCTGGTGGGGATGGCAAAGTTTCCAGAGTAATAAGAGACTCTTTGGGTCTAACAGAGATGCCGTCTGCTGGACATGTTGTAGTTGGATAGTCATCAGGCTTGATAGTGCTATCTTGCTCGGAAAAAAAATTAAAACAACGTTAAAGAGATTACTTGACTCAGTAATCTGTTGCAAGTAAATGCCTTCAGTTTAAACAGGGCCTAATTACACCTAAGAAGATTATATTTTATTCACCTTCGCCCTATAGCAAAGCTCAACAAGTAAATACATTAGCAGGATGGAACTGACCAAATGTTTTGGATCTGAAGACCAATATACAATGTTATACTCTAACCCTAACCCTAACCCTAAATTCGCTGCCTCCCGACTCCCGACTCTAACCCTAAATGGCTTGACTTATTTAAAAAAAAAAAAAAAGTTATCAGGGCTTCTTAAATTTTGGGTCATATGGGCCATAGCTATCTACTTGGAAGAGGTGGGGAAAATACAGTAACCAGAAATTTATCAAAAAGGTTAAAAAATGGGAAGAAATAATTACCTGAAAGATTCTGTTCAGCAGTATCATCCGTTTTAGATGTAGTAACCTATGGACAGAAAATTTTAAATTTTCATTAATAAGAGGTGCTTTTAGATTTAAATTTGAAATTAATTACTAAATCATTTTATGTGTCTAGAGAGTAAACATTTAATGTTACCTAGAGAGATTTACTGTTACTTTAATGCCAAACTTTAATGCTTATTCTCATCTAATGTCTAAATTAACATTTGAAGTACTGCATCAGGGCACATTGGATGTGCCACAAATATGTCCAAGAAGTCCAGAGAATTACTTACTAACTTTCTTCTTTTTTGGTGAGGCAACTGGGGTTAAATGACTTGGCTAAGGGTTAGTATTTAGTATATGTTAAGTTGTCTAAGGGCAAAAATCAGGTTTTCTTGATTTCAAAGTTCCATATAATATGCTACCTCGATGCTCTTCTATTCCTCTCTTCCTGTTTCACTATTTTTTTTATCACTATAATTAATTAGTATTATCACTTCCAGCAGTAGATTTTTTTAGTTCTTCATTTCACGAAGATGGAACAAACATAGAATTGAGCTCAAATATTTACAGAGAAACCCCAATTGCCCCATACAGAAAACAAAAAACAAATCGCCTTGTTGCAAAATCTAAGGCTTTCTTAATCTTGGATTTAATAGTCTTCCCTTTTCAATTAAGTTTACTCAAATAATAGTTAAAGTTAACTATGGAACAGTAATTATAGTTTAAAGAGTTTTATCTTTGCTATATGATAGCAGGGTCCCATTCTAATTCTTGGAATTGTAATGTTAATTTCTTTAAGAAACCTGTGCATTCTGATCCTTCTCTTTCTCATCTTTAGTCATTTCAGCTATCTTAGCTTCTTCCTCAGCAAGCTGTTTCCTTCTTTTCTCTCGTCTCTCCTCCAGTTCCTCATCCCTTAGAGATTCTAAGTGATTGATGATGGGCACTTTTACCACTAAATGTGAGAAGAAAAATTATTAGAGACCATTTTCTGGTGAAGTGGAGGAGTAAAATGACACAAAGAAGTTACATATGAAGTTCTTCCTTCTTCAATAACCCCTCTGGTACCAAAAGCTCCAGGGACCACCCACTTCCCATGATAGTGAACCTAAACTCACCAGAAACACAGTCATGCATACTCTCAGCATCAAGAACTTTACATTCTTCTGTCCATCTGGTTAAGGCTGTGGGAATGCTAGAAAGAGTTCCTGTACAAGATGAAAAAAATTGAAAATCTCTTATGTTTCTGATTGTAATGAATAGACCTGAAATACTATTTTACTGCTTACAATTCCCAGACTAAAATCTGGGGGCATATATGTTAAAAGCCAAGGATCAAAAAATGTCCCTTAACAGTTAAATTAAGGTTTAAAATAACACTGGAATGCTAATAGTCCCAATTCTGTACTTTAAGAAAGTACAAAAAATTTGGATTTTATTCATACTTAACATTTGTTCCCCAAAGAGATTCTTTACATTTCCCCAAATGCAATATTAGGAAGGAATATATTCTGATTGTTTTGTTATAAACAAAGTGATAACGAATGACAGAATAGGTCTTGCCCACATATTCCCTGCAGAAACTTGCCTGCTTGGCTTGTAGCTGTACTCTGATCATGGAAGAAGTCATCAAGCAATTCATCATCTGAACGAGCAATGATATGTACATCATCATTACCCACAAGGAGGCGAGCTCGTCCCCGGCTTTGCAAGGGGAGACTGCTACTCAGTTGAAGAATATCCGCAGCAGCAGAGGGACCAAGCAACCTGAAATATTCATTTGACAGTCTATCTCTTGTCGATGATTTTTCAGGTAAAACAGCTCACTTTGGTTATTCTTCAACTTATTACCTTTGTTAAAATAGCTGTATTTTATTATTACTCTAAACTGTCACAAGACTGAATTCAGTTAAAATCCAAACAAGGTAGAAAATGTTTTTTCTTTACTTGATTAATAAGTAGCATAGAAGCATACAATTTTTCATTCTTTTTTTCCTTTGGTTCTGATTCTTTCTTTACAATAACATGACTAATGTGGAAATCCGTTTAAAAGGTTTGTATATATCTCACCTACATGCTTGCTGTCTTGGATGAGGAAAAAGAAAAACTTGGAACTCAAAATCATACAAAAAATGAATAATGAAAACTACACATGTAATTTAAAATATTACATTAGCTTTTTGATAGGTGATGACATTAGGACTTTTAAAAACTGCAAATGAAAAGTTAGTTTTGTACTACATGCATTTCCTATGGGAAAAGAGAAGAACAAACCTCTCAATATGTATGCTTATTTCATATTCCAGTGAAAAATACAAATATGTAAACTGAAACAAGAGTACAAGCAAATGGAAATTACTCCCCCCAAGTGGTAATTACAAATTCATTAAGAATTTCATTTATTTCTAATTGTTATTTTCTACCTATAAGAGATGTTATACTCAACATAGTAGAATCATATCACACAATTCCCATTTTTAATGATTCTTTTAAAATATTTTCTTGGCAAGCAAAGGTTTATAATTGTTGCCAGTTTTTTTCACCTTATCTGATCATATATGCCTTGTTAAATATTAGAAAAATTTTCATGTCAATACTTTCTTTAATCATTTCAGTTACATACTATCAACACTATCCATTTTCTAATCATTATTGCTTTATTTTCATATATTTAAGATATTTCTAGGGATTTCTGACTATATTCCTATTGTACCACTCATTTTGAGTGGTTTGAATTTTGCTATCTTTTTTTTTACTCTATTCTAAAATAAGAGTAAAATTTTAGAAAAACAGAATTCTAAAATTCTAAAAAGAAGGAACTCCTGGAAGTCAAAAAATAACTGTCCTGCTAAATTCTTGAGAGATTTCTTTTTTAATTAATGACAGAAATGAAAAGCTTGCTATAAAAAAGAATAGGAAATAACTGGAAGAAATAGAAGAAAATCTGATATAAATTCTTATAAGCAAAGACCTCAGTGCCAACTCACCTCTGCAGAATTAGAGGAGGATTGGGCTGTCTACTTCCAGGATAGTGAACATGGATCGTGTGACCTGTGTTGGCAGTCAATTGCCTTAATGTTCTCTGGCTTCGACCAATGCCTTGTGCAAGTCGAGTAGTAGAAGAGCCACTACCAAGTGTAAGTGCGCTATGGTCTGCATGCCGTACCATCAGTGGATGTGTAGCAGGGATGTTTCCTGGGGATGGGGGTATGTCTGCTGTAAGGAGATAATATGCATTAAGGAGTATTTTTTTTTTGACCAATTTATGCCCTCTTGGACTTTTTGTTTTTACTTAAAGAAGCTATAGTTTTTGTAAAGTTACACTGTCAAAACTGGAAAGGCACTAGAGATTATTGGTTGGAAAAAAATTTAGGCCCCAAAAGAGTTTCTTAAGTCTTGTTATACTTGGAAGTGACAAATAATAATTCAGAAGATTCATACTTGGATTGAGATGATATACTAATCAAAGAAAAAAATCTTCCATCTATACTGTTAAGTTTTAAAGTATGAATCAGCATTGATAATACTATAGAGCTAAGAATGAAACTTTGTATTCTTTATAATTTCACTCTGACTCTTATAAACACTTTTTTTTTTCCAGAATAGGGTCACCTTTCATTCTTTAGATAATTTGGAATGATAATCCTTTCATTAGGATTAATTATTTCTACAAAGAAAGTGGTAGACAGGATTATCTTTCATGGAATATATTTTCCACAAAATTTAGTGGTTGTTTGGTTTAAATTTCCTTTTACTAGTCAAATGCCATAGATTTGCCTTGGTTTCCTCATCTATTAAATAGAATCCCTATCTTGTCTGTCTTCCAGGGTCAAATGTGATCAAATTCTTGCATTTATTGGCTATCTTACTAGCACTGGAGAACATGTTGTCAAACTCAATTATGAGGTCGTCTTCTCGATCAAAGCGCTCAAACCGGACTAGAGGAGAAGCATTCATGTCAGGATAATCTTCATCCAGTTCCATTTCAGATCCATCATCCTCCTCATCCTCCTCATCCTCCTCATCCTCCTCATCATCCTCCTCATCATCCTCATCCTCATCATCCTCATCTCCCTCTTCACCTTCATCATCCTAAAAACAGGAAATAGGAAAAAGTGAAACCATAATCTGTCAAGTTAACTCATAACAGAATATGTAACAGGAACGATATTGGATACAAGTATAAAATCAAGAATCAACCTATTTCTGTTTATATCCTAACATTCCTAGTTCATAACCTGATCATCATCATCTTCCTCCTCTTCCTCCTCTTCATCTTGACTGTCATCTTCATCATCATTGCTACCACTGCTGTCTTCTTCCTGAGTGTGCTCCTCCTCATCTTCAGGATCCAAGATATTCATTGAATCTAAAATAAAGGATCACAATAATGAGCCAAGTGAAGTATCACAAACATGTAAAACAATACAAGTGGTAAGACAGGGCAAGAAGGGAAAAGGAGTCTATCAATAAGCAAGAAAGAACCAGGAGAAAAGTCAGTACTACATCCCACCAGTGAGGCACATCACTTTACCATATAAAGGATAAGTTATACATCTTGTGGCAAGGACTACTGATGGTCCTGGCATCCCACTTCGCTCCCGCCTTTTTTCTGATAATATGTTTCTCCCTTATCTGCCCTATTATTCTGATGAAAGGATCCATTTATCACTGTGAAAGATCAAACAAAAACTAGAAAAGACAAAATTTTAGTCAAGTAGCCAATATAAAACTGCTCTTTTGAACCATTCATCCAAGAACAGACCCCAGGCCACTTG